>NC_142516.1:71312500-71547500 GCF_057876585.1 Rhinolophus sinicus | reverse complement strand
ATAGGTGAAAATTAAAAAAAAAAACTGAAAAAGTAGAGATTTGTCCTTCATCTGTGCAAATAACAACACAACAACTTTTTAAAAGATTTATTTTCCACTGTTAAATATGGTTTGATAGTTTGAACTTATAGAAAGATCTTCATATTCCTAATACCAAGCAATAAGAACATAGTAATTTGTGCCAGGGTTGTAGAAAGAGTAATGTGAGAAGCTTACGACAATATTTCTTCTTTCTTCTGTGGGAGCAGAAAGTTGGCAAATCATTCATTATTTTTCCTCATGAAGAAATAATGACAATCACAAGAGAAAAAAAACTGTACATAGGCCCTATGATCAATGCTTTCTGTACGTTATCTCATCTAATCTTTCCAAAGCACGTGCCATTAGTACTGCTGCTAGGGATTATGTTTGAAGAGATTGATGCCCACTGGGAAATCAGAGATGGAACAGAATGCATGGTCCAGTCAATGAGGGCCTGGAGTCTGAGATGTTAACTCTAAAGAGATTGATGTTTATTTTAGAGGACAATCACTTCAACATTTCTCCCCTTCTACCACAGCATTTCTGCTTTCTCCTCTTCTCCGTTTCCCTACAAGTAATTATTTTCTATTAGTGATATGATAAGTGCAAGTTCCTTTGTTAGTCTAAAGGTTGTGAGCAGATAAAGCTGTGGCACACAGATTCCAGAGCACAAAATATATGTTCACTTGTTTTCCTTATAAAATATGTGGTAATAAAGGTGAATACATTATTCAATAAGTTGGGCTATTTAATAACGTTTTAAAGGAATTCTCCGTTGGCCAACACTAATCTGAATTTATCTCATGGAAGCCTATTTTTAGTATAAAGCTTCTGCCTTTATTAGAAACATGCTATTACTTTTATGGATCCCTATTTAGTGTTTGCAACCTATGTGAGAGCATAAGAACGATCTCCTAAAGGTGATTTTTAGTTCAATAAATATCATTAACCAAAACAATTTTAATCCAAGAGTACTGTAAAATTCTTAGGATGCTTAACGTAAATGAGAGTGACCCTCTTGCTTTTAATGGGCCCTGGATAGCCCCCTCAGCAGTAGCAGAATAAAAATGTGTCTGTGCATTTTAATAGAGAATGTCTGTCTGTGTCCTATGTGCAAGGTCAACGATGAGGCAGATGTTCTATGCCTGGATCCCTTTGTCATTCGTTCAGGTTTATAAAGACCCAGGAGTTATATGGGCATTGGACTTATAGCATAGCCTATTGATAGTTGGTTTATTTCACAATTCTTTGCATGGATAAAACAAAATAAATAAAATAAAAGGAGTGAAGGTTGTTTTCACTCTTACCTACTCAATTTCACAGCTTATATTCATCACCTTCAACACTAGAAAAATATGTTTGGCTTTTAAGACAAAAAAATGTTCTTGGATTTACATGGTAGATTAAAAATATTTGTAGCGTTTTTAGATGATGTTGATAAGCTTTTATTTGAAATAACATATAGACAAAATAGTATCTCTTTTAGTTCAAAAGTTACTGTCATTTACAAGGGCATCCATTGCTAAAAATAAATACTAAAATACTCTTTTCGATGGATATTTAATTCTGTAGCAATCTTTTCGTCTACCCAGTAGACACTGCCAAAATTATGGTCCTAGCAAAGAATGCAAATTGGATCATTAACATTGGAAATAAAAATGAAGAAATTGATGGGAATGAATTATGTTAGATTAAATGAAAGCTTGGCAAAAAATGGATACATGGCCTAGCTAAATGAGCAAGCAACTTTCTGTTCTTAAAAGAAGTAGAAAATACATAAGAAATAAAAAAAATATGGAACAAGATTGAAATACTAAAATTAAATAAAACAAAATGTAATCATGAAATAAAATTAGCAAGAACATGTACAGGCATGGATAATGCAAGATTTCTTTGTGCTTTTCTTAGCACTACAGAACATGTTATTTGTTTGTTTCTTACTATTGTTAGCAATGCATATTTATTAAGTACTGGTGTCAAAAATTTTTTGAGTCTTTTTGCTATTTTTACATCCATTGTTCCACTTGATTTTTAGAAATGAAATGTATAGTATTTTAATTCCAATTTTTATTTATTATTAGAGACTCAGAGAGGTAGGTTATCTTGAAACTGGTATTTTACTAACTCTAAGCCACTGAGATATGCTTAAATTATTTAAACATGAGATGGATAAGGATATTGGTTATGCTTTCTCACCAATCTTTTGTCTTTCAAATTCTGTGCTCTAATTTTAAAAGGTTTTTTTTTTTTTTTAATTTTGAAATATTAGCAAAATATGGAGTCTAAGCTTAATGGCCTATCCTTGTTGTTCATTGACAGTTATGTTGACTTGCATTGTTATAAACTTACATATCACACATCAGGTTGCACATTTTTTGGAGAAACATGCAGCTGTAAGATAGACATAGTACTATCAAATCATTATGTTGTACACCTAAAACTAATACGTTATATGTTAATTACATCTTAATTTAAAAAAGATAGACATAGTAATTTATTTATGCCCATTAACCAACTCTGACAGTAAAATAAAATCTCAAAATGTGGGGAAAATGAATTGGTATTCCTTGGATTTCAAATTCTAACCGATTGTATTCTGAACGATTTTTCTGTCTCACTTCCTGTGAGAACATCACTGCCAAGTCATAGGATTTGGAGCTTAGACGTTGACCTCTTTTAGCTAGTTATTGATGATAGGTCTGCACCCCTTTATCCCTGACCTTTGCGCAGTTTTCTACCTGAATAAGTGTACAGCCTACATCGACAAAACAGGCTGACACTCAACAATACATATGGGGATTGAATACTGGCTCTGCCTATTAACTAGTATTAATTACAAATTATGAATAATTAATAACATGAATAACATGCAATCTGTAAGGTGTTTAATCTACTTAAAGAATGAAGATTTTAAATTGTCTATAAAATATGTGGAATCTAAAGAACAAAATAAACAGACAGAGTACATTTTGATGGTTGCCAGATGGGAGGGGGATTAGGAGGCAGGTGAAAGAAGGGGAAGGGATTAAGAAGTACAAACTGGGTGTTGCAAAGGAATCATGGGGATGTACAGTATAGCATAAGGAATATAGTCAGTAATATTGTAATAACAATGCATGGTGTCAGATGAGTACTAAATTTATTGGGGTGATAGATGCAAGGGGGTTGGGAGGAGGGTGAAAAAGGTGAAGGCCTTAAGAAGTATACATCGGTGGTTACAAAATAGTCATGGGGATGTAAAGTATAGGGAATATAGTCAATAATATGATAATAACTATGTATAGTGTCAGGTGGATACTAGACTAGTCAGGGGGATCACTTCCTAAATTATATACATGTCTAACCATATGGTACACCCAAAATTAATATAAAATAATATTGAATGTCAATTGTAATTGAAAAATTCACAAGGGGTTGGAAGGTGAAGGGGAACAAGAGGTTCAAATTTCTAGGTATAAAACAAGTCATTTGATATGTAATGGACAGAATAGGGAATATAGGCAGCAATATTGTGATAGCGTGGTACGGTGTCAGACGGTTGCTGGGCTTATCATGGTGATCAGTTCTTTAGGTATATAAATGTTGCATAACTGTGATGTACACCTGAACTAATATAATATTGTATGTTAACTATATTTTAATATAAATCTTAAAAAAATAAATTATCTATATTTAACCTAATTATGATTGGCTAATTGAATTAAAATACACAAAAAGAGTTTTAACTTACATAAAAGTTAAGATTTTTTTAATACAATTGTTTTATATAGTTTATTAGCATGGAATAATTACTATTTTAGTTTTGTAAGAGTTTTCCTGGAAAAGAAGAGTAATACGAGAATGGGCTATAAGGAAGATTAAATGAGCAGAGAGACTGCTGGGAAAACATCAAGGAGAGAAAGTAATTTTGTTTGAGAGGCAAAAAGAGAAATAAAGGAAAAATAGTAACTGCAATCAAAAGAAGCAGGAACTATAGTTGCCAGGGCTCCTGAAAATCTGCTGCTGTGTGTATCTCCAGTGGAGTAGATTAGAAAGGTGCCCAGTCTGCTGGGTCACCAGAAGGCTTCTGAAGGTTACCAAGCGGAGTCACAAGTCTGAAAGGAAATTCTTGGGTACATTACAGATTCAACCATGCATTGGAGAATAGCAGTGGGTGACCCGCAATTCCCCACTGCTGCTCAGGAGAAGCAATGAAATCATAATGTTTGCATAATAGGCAAATGGGCATTTCTTAATGAAATTGTATAGGTAAATGCTGCTCATGTAACAGTTAATGTAAATTATACTGTATATGATATTCTGTTGATTTAACCTCCCAACATCACTTTTGGTAAGATTACTTGTCTTCTGTTTCAGATATTCCCAGCTCTGCTGGAAGGGTACTTCTAAAGAGAGAGAACCCCCTATAAAAAATTGTCGGAAGGAAATTTTTGAAAGATGACATTGGTTATGATGCTGTATCTGTTTTTACTAAAATAGGTTTGCTTAAACCCAAAATTCACTGACCAATATCTAGCTCTAGGTCTAGCTCTCTTTTATCTCTCTAATCACTTTTGACATAAGGAACTAAAAGTAAAATAAACCATTAAACCAAACTATAGTTAAAAAAATTGTAAAACAATAAAATGGGAATTTTTTTGTTTGTTTTGGTTCAGAATTGCTGCTATAATTTTACTTGCAGTATGCTTGTATTAATGAAGTTTAACTCTACTTAATGAGTTAGGAAGCTTTAGTGACACCATTCATTCTCTGAGAATTTTATCTAGAGATGTTTAGGAATTAACACCTGTCATCGCAAGGATACTCTTTTGTGACAATCAATAAAGACATTCAACTTCCAGAAATTCTTACTTCAGTAGGTGAGGTAGAAGTAATTGCATACATAAAACACTGTCTCCTATTGAGATCCCATACAGTGAAGCTTTAAACATTTGAAAAACAACTGGTCCTACAGCTTTATTTTTTTTTTATTTGGCACATGGTTATTGTTATTCTTGGAGAGCTAAATCCCATAATGATCATCCACATTTGTAGAGAAAATTGTATCCCTGCCCTTGAACATTACAAATGCTATAAAAAACCAATAAATTTTCATAAAACTCCTAGAAGAAAACATAAGCAGTAAGTTTTTTGACATCATTCTTGGTGATATTTTTGTGGATCTGACTCCAAAGACAAGAGCAACAAAAGAAAAAAATAAACAAATGAGACTACATCAGACTAAAAAGCTTCTGTACAGCGAAGGAAGCCATCAGTTGAATAAAAAAGCAACGTACTGAATGGGAGAAAATATTTGCAAGTCATATATACTATAAGGGATTAATCTTTTAAAAAAACATGAAAAACTCATATAGCTCAATAACAAAAAACAAACCTATTACAAATGTGCAGAGGATCTGATTAGAGATTTTTTTGTCAGAGAAGACATACAGATGACTATGGGTACATTAAAAGATGTTCAACATCACTAATCCGGGAAATGCAAATCAAAACTAGAAATCACCTCACACCTGTCAGAATGGCTTTTATCAAAAGGACAAGAAATAAGTGTTAGTGAGAATATGGAGAAAAGGGAACTCTTGTACACTAGGTATTAGTGGGAATGTAAATTGGTGCGGCCACTATAGAAAATAGTATAGCGGTTCCTCAAAAATTTAAAGATGGGACTACCTTATGATCCAGCACTGGGTATTTGCCCAAAGAAAACAAAAACACTAATTTGAAAAATATGTGCACCCTGTGTTCATTGCAGCGTTATTTACAATAGCCAAGATGTGGAAACAACCTAAATGTTCATTGGTGGATGAATAGATAATGAAGATGCGATATATATACAAATGAAATACTATACTAGTCTGCCATAAAAAATAATGAAATCTTGCTGTTTGTGATAACATGGATGGACCTTAAAGGTATTATGTTAAATGAAATAAGTCAGACAGATGAAGACAAATACTGTCTGATTTTACTTATATGTGGAATCTAACAGAAAACAAGTAAAGAAAAAGAAAAGAAACATAAATAAACGACACAACCAAAACCAAACTCATAGAAACAGAACTGACTGGTAGCTGCCAGAGGATGGGGGTTGGGAGTTGCGTGAAATGGGTGAAGGGAAGCAAGAGATACAAACTTCTAGATATAAATAAATCATGGGGATGTAATGTACAGCATGGTGACTATAGTCAATAATCTTATATTGAAAATTTTAAACTTGCTGTGAGAGTAAATGTTAAAAGTTCTCATCATCAGAAAAATAAAATTTGTATCTTTGGTGACAGATGGTGGCTGGACTTATTGTGGTGATCACTTTGCTGTGTATAAAAATGTTAAATCATTATGTTGTTCACCTGAAGCTAATATAATGTTATATGTCAATTATACTTGAATTAAATATATGTCTTAATCTACAGGAATAAACCAATATTATATATGTGTACTTACATTTTCTATGATTATATATGCTTCCTTGCTTTTTTGTTCCATTACTTTTTTAAAAAAATGTTTTATATAGGTATTGAAGTGTAAGGAGCAATCCCAATTAAGAAGGAATGAGAATGATTTGTGCAAAATGATTGCTAAATGCAAAATATGGCAGAAATAAAATGTTTGGAAAAGTAGGATGTGGCACATAAAATGGCCACATTGTGGTGGGGTGACGGTTATCATACGGACCAAAAGTTTAATCTCAGCTCTACCATTTATCAACTGTAAAACTGGAGAAGGTACTTGGCCTCTCTGCCTCTTTTCTCAGCTACCTTTGTAGATTGGTGAGATTGAACATGGCCACATAGGAGAAGTTCATAGGCAAAAATAGATGCATTTGTTGACTGCCTTACTGCCTTCTCTCAGAAAAAAAAAAAAAAAAAAGGCTTATGTCTATAGGAAGCGTCAGCTGGCTGTGTACAATTTTAGGGAGATGAGTGTTAGTAATTAAAATTATACCACAACACATTTAGAATTAAAGTACTACATAGTATAAAAGAAGAAATATACGTTGCAACATATAAAGAATTTTCACCATGATCAACATCATCATCATCAGTAGCAGTGGCACCTCATTATTAGACATGTTGTAGACCACTACAGATGCTCTTTCTATTAATTTGTAAAATAAATGCAATTTCAAAACATCGTTGTTATAGAATTGGCTACCACCCAGAAATAACATCAAGTTAAAGAAGTGTATATTTAATACAATTCTGAAATCATTATTTGGAATATTTGGAAATGTTTTTTGAAGATTGGCCAATGAATCACTAAGGACTATATTAAATACCTTATTTTGTTTTCTGGAATCTGCTGTATGTTCATTTAGTTTACAGATGGTTTTAATTTGTGGTGATTTAAACAAAAAGAATTGGATGTTCAATTATACAAACAAGTAAGAAGCAATATATAGATAGGAAATTTATTTGTCCATAGAAATAACTGTGGTCTATGAGTTTTAAGATTCTAAATATCAAGTATGTCAACTTGTTACAGAATATCTGGGAAGTGTTTATGATATTTTGGATATATTTGGAAGATTACTGATTTCTATCTGACTGTGCTTTGACTATCAAAGATTTGAATAAAAAAAAAGAAGTATGGACATTGATTTTGGAGTCTGTGAACATAAATTGGTCTGAAATTATCAAAGCTCATTGCTTGTTGTGATGCATCTTGCATATAGATTATTCAAAAATCTTGATGAAAGTGAATCAAAATAAAGAACTGTATTTCCACTTTTGTTAAATTTATGTCTTAAGTCACTTTGGTGATAAAGGAACATATAACATTAAAGTAAAAGCAGGGCACTTTTAATCACTAACATTTATGAATTAACTTGAAAAAAAACAAGACTAGTAAATCCTACACTATAGTGACTGATTTTCAATCTCAAATAGTCCTCATATCTGATAGCTCTCACAGGTTGTTTTGATACTTGATAGCTGATATTCTATCTTCTCCTTAAATGGAATATATCATTTATTTTATTTTTTTTTAATTTTCTGTCTTTCTAAAAAAAATTCTTCATCGCGAATATGCAATTTGAAGAAAATGTTCAATTTGGGAAATAAAGTGAAATATAGTGAAATATATGCCCATATGTATATAGGTCATAACAACAACAAAAGTCCAGATAAGTGTTGGAGATTCTGAAAATTATTCTGATCTTCTAAAATATATATCTAAACACTATTCACGTTTTTAAAAATTTGAAATGGCTGCTATCGTATGAAAGGACTTTGTATTTGTAATCTTGTGAGATACTCTTGAAAAACATTATAATGCTTTAGAAGTTTTTTGTGTGTGTATTTCTTTTTTAACAATGCCAATATTTGAAGAGTTACCTTATTTATGGACAGTCCACATTTTCTGCGACCTTTGTCTTTGGTTCAAAATCACCTCAATTACACTGTCCATTATGAGAGCCTGCTACCTTACAAAACATCAATTGAAACATAATTAATGAGATAAAAATGGTTTTACTAATTCATGAAAATGATAAACAAGTATTTTCCTTTCCCTGACATCTGCTACAGAGTTTTTAGACAGTAGATGTTTAAAACAGTGTGTAATACAGTCAGCCCTCTGTATCTGTAGCTTCCACATCTATGGATTCAACCAACCAAAGATGAAAATAATCAGAAAATAAGTTACACTGCTGCTGATGTAGGTAGGCCTATAATGGTTATATGTACTGAACATGTACAGAGTTTTTTTTTTTTTTTTTTCTTGTCATTATTCCCTAAACAATACAGTGTAACAACTATTTACATAGCATCTGCATTATGTTAGGTATTATAAGTAATCTACAAATGATTTAAAGTTTACAGGAAAATGTGTGTGGGCTGTATGAAATATAGTCATGTGCCACATAATGAAATTTGAATCAACTATGGGCCACCTATGTGATGGTGGTTTTATAAGATTATAATGGAGTTGAATTTCCTGTAAGAAATGGGATGATATGTGGTTCAGGAGGAATTGTTTTTTTCCTGACGGGAGCAATATCTGTAGGTTTTGGCAGTAAATTCCTCACAGTACCTCAATTTTGAGTGTTCAGATTACATCCCTATTAGTCAGCCACTGACCTATTTCTGCACACAGGAGCTTGAGTCCAGTGCTACATATTCAGAGGGTGCTGCAGCCCTCCCAGGTCTAGCTTGATGGTCCTCAGACAATGTTATTGTAACTTCTTTGTTGGGGAGCTAAGATCCTGTACGAAGATACAGGGCCACGGGAGCCACTTTAACAAGGATTAAGTGCCACGGCCACTTTAGGCAAAGATGTCTGCTTAGTGTGGAGCGAGCCTGTCCCTGTGTTTTGGAAATATTTTCAGGTTGTAATGATGTAAAGCATAAATAAGTTTTATTTCTTCCCTCAGTTCAATGCCAGAGAGAGCCCTTTGTGCCAGATAGGGTCAGTGGAACCAAAAACACATTTCCAAAGTCAAAATATTGAGTCCTCAGTTCTACACCCTCTCCATGTTAAACACCCCCCTTTTTAATGAATACCGCAAAGTTTCCGAATCTGACCACTGCTCCATCATGCAGTAGCCAAAACCGCATGGCCATGACAATCCCTATGTTCCTTCGTCTCTTCATTTTGATTTCCTATTCCTGCTAATCCTCAGACCACCTTCACTCCCTCATGACAATCACTGTTACGGTGATCTATGTACGTGTTACCCAGCCAGTTCCTCCTCAATATTTCCAATCAATCCAGCATGGAGCAACATTGACAGCTTTGATGTTCTATTCCTGACACTGTCAGAAGGAAACTGGATTGTGTACAGTGTTTATGCATTAGTGTACAGTATGTCCTAGGCCTTCACTCATTCCCCACTCCTCACTGACTCACTCAGAGCAACTTCCGGTCCTGCAAACTCCATTCGTGGGAAGTGCCCTGTACAGGTGTACCTTTTTTTGTTGGTTGGTTTTTGTCTTTATCTTTTATACTGTATCTTGTCTATGTTAAGTTACACCAGTACTTGCCATTCAATTACATCCTACAATACTTAGTGCAGAAACATGCTGTACAGGTTTGTAGATTAGGCGCAACAGGCTATCCGACATAGCCTAGGTGTGTAGCAGGCTAGACCATTGGGTTTGTGTAAGTGCACTCTGATGAGATCACCTAATGGTGCACTTCTCAGAACTTATTCTCATTGCTGAGTGACGCATGACTGCACTACACCATTTTCTATAAGGGACATGAGCCCCCATGTACTTTGGTGTCCACAGGGGGTCCTGGAACCAATCCCAGGTAGATACCCTGGAGTGACTTAACCTTTTTGGCTTCACGCATTCTTGCAAAAATACTAAATGTTAATGTTCATGTTGAGGATAGCTGATAAGGCCATCAGAAGTCTTGACTGTGGTTAAAGTTCACGTCTAAGTCTTACTCTTGTGCTTCTTTTACATTTATCTTTTAAAACTCTACCAATGATGTGAATAAAAAAATAGTGGCCATATTTTAGAGGTAGTACTATAGTATTTTTTCAGAAGCAATGTGTGTGTGCATACACATATGTGTGTGTATATACAGAGGGTGCCAAAAAATGTATACACATTTTAAGAAAGGAACACACCATATTAAAATTGTAATACGTATTAAAATTGTAATAATAAAAGATGAATACATGTCACGTTTGACTTCTGCACTTACAAGAGGTGCTCAAAGTGGTTACCGGCAACGTCTAGACACTTCTGATTACGGCGAATTACTGCTTGAGCAACATTGACGAAAGTCTCCACTTGTATACATTTTTTTGGCACCCCCAGTATATGTTTATATGTCATATACTATACACCTCTCTGCCTCTGTATGTGTGTGCTTATTTATAAAGAGATTTTCCCACAATATGCAGCCATTTTAACTATAATCTTATGGTTTAA
The DNA here is from genome assembly GCF_057876585.1 of Rhinolophus sinicus. Classification (NCBI taxonomy): domain Eukaryota; kingdom Metazoa; phylum Chordata; class Mammalia; order Chiroptera; family Rhinolophidae; genus Rhinolophus; species Rhinolophus sinicus. The sequence goes on along the minus strand of NC_142516.1, from coordinate 71,536,593 downwards.
CACCAAGTAGATTGTCGTTCCACAGGAAATGGAAATTAAAACAAAACATAACCTCAATGTTCATGGGCATCATTACCATGCTTTCATATGGAACATTTTTTGAAACATTTGAATTATTTAAATATTGTTAGGAAAATTGTTCCTGTGACTTATTGATTGGTTTAAGGTAAAATTTAATTGTTTGACCACACAAATATGGATAACTGTCATGATATAACACAGGAGCTTTGGCAAGCAGAGTACAAATCAGGACAATTTGAATTTCATTGTCTTGTTGTCCATCATAGTTTGTTTGGATTAACATAGTGTTAGAAAATGACCGCAGAAAAGAATAACACATTATTTTCTTCTGCCTTTATTAAAAAAATTGTGGAGCTATCATAGCCTCTTGGATCTGGCTCAAGATAGTTCTTGCTCAGATTTAGATGGAAGAGAAAGCAAACCATCTCGGGTAATAGCAAAGATAATTGGCCAGATGGACTCCCAGTTCCACACCTGGACCACCACAATGTGTGCCTAGAACAACTGAAATGCCTAACTGATGACATTTGTGCAATTTGAGGTTGTAATTACACGTAGGAGATTCTCAGGGTGATTTATTTTACTCTGAGCAATAGCTGCTAGAACTTGAACTGTACTTCACGTAAATTATCTAGAAATACCTTTGAAACTAAAGAAATAAAAACAAATGAACCATTCTGAATAAAATGGGAATAAAATCTCAAAGGACATATCAGTCACCTGTTTTCCTCTCTTTTTGTTTTAAACATACCAGAAGTAATACAGATAATGAAATATCAATATTCAAATCTTTATAACTCCTGTTTAAAAAGGGAAAAATGAAACATGAAAAATTATGTGCATGCAGAAGAAAAACAATAATCTTTAATGTAGTAAATATTTATTGATTTTTTTTCTTTTGCTTGCCCAATTTTTAATTTTCCCTTTTATTAGCATCTTAATAAGAGAGTAGTCCTTGGTGACCACCTACTGGAAACCAGTCATATCACTCCACAGGACATGAAGGGACACATGGGATAACCTTGTTCAGTCAGCTGTACTGTTACAGGGCTTGGATTCCTCAGCTGGTGACAAGAGGAAGAGAAAAATCTTTTAGGGTAGTGCTGGTGGAGGCAATGAGTTCTGAGTGGACTACATCTCCTCTGAGATTGCTGCTATGGTTTCTCCTTCCTGTCTTTCAAAGCTGCCCTAAAACTGAGCTGTTACTCAGCTGGTTCGCAAGTCTCCAGCCAATTCCATGAGCTAAGCTACGTCTCTAATACACTTCCAATAAATTCCTTTTTCTAAAATTAGCTAGATTCCATTTCTGCTGTTTTCAACCCACTACACTAATTGATGATGTTTTTAAATTGATTACTTAATTAGCATTAAGTTGAATTTTCTTCTGTGATTTCCATGGGATGATATATGTAAACACCTGATTATCCAAAGACTCTCTGAAACAATTGAGGAATGATCTACTTAACTTCCCATCTGTTCATGTGAATGTATATAGTATTGTTACTTCTTTTTTTTTTTTTTTAAATTATGGGGGAAAAAACCCACATAACATGAAATCTATCCTATTAAAAAATTCTAAGTGCACACTAGAATATCGTTAACTATATATACACATTGTTCTACAGTCGCTTTCTAGGACTTTTTCATTTTGCCTGACTGAAACCTGAAACTCTATACCCCCCATTGCATGGCAACTCCTCATTCCTCCCTCCACCCAGTCCTAGGTTCTACTTTCTGCTTCTATGAGTTTGGCTACTGTAGATACCTCTATAAGGGGAATCATGTAATATTTGTTCTTTGGTGACTAACTCATTTCATTTAACATAGTCCCCGAGGTTTATGCATGTTTTAGTACATGGCAGGATTTTCTTCTTATTTAGGATTGAATAGTATTCCATTATGTATGTATGTCTCTATCTCTTCCTCTCTCTATCTCTATCTCTATCTAACTTTAGCTCTATCTCTGTCTATCTCTATTTGTAATTATCTATCACATTTTCTTAACCATTTATCCATTGATGGACATTTAGGTTGTTTCTACTTCTTGGCTAATGCTACAATGAACTTGGGAGTGCAAATATTTCTTTCTTTGAGATAGTTTTCAGTTAATTACATTGGGTAAATATCTAGAAGTGAGATTTCTGGTTCATATGGTACTTTTATTTTTAACTTTTTGAGGAAAGTCCTTACAGTTTTCTGTAGTAGCTGCACTATTTATATTCTCATCAATAGTGCATAAGTGTTCTAATTTCTCCACATTCTCACTAACATGTATTTTCTGTTTTTGTTTTATTTTTTATAATGACCATCCTGGTAGGTTGAGGTGATATCTCATTCTGGTTTTAATTTGCATTTTCTATATATTAGTGATGATAAGCATCTTTTATTATATCTGTTGGCCATTTCTATGTCTTCTTTGGAAAAATGTCTATTTAAGTCCTTTGCCCATTTTTAAATCAAGTTATTAACTTTTTGTTATTGAGTTGTTATTGAGTTCCTTATATATTTTGAGTATTAAGCCCTTATCAGATATATGGTTGCAAATATATTCTCTATTCTATAGGTTGCTTTTTTTACTTTGTTGATTATTTTGCCGTGCTACACAGAAGCTTTTTAGTTTGATGTAGTTGTACATTTTTGCTTTTGTTTGGCATCATATCCAGGAAAATCATGGCCAAGGCCAATGTCATAGAGCTTTTCCCTTATATTTTTTCAAGGACTTTTATAGTTTCAGGTTTTATGCTTAAGTCTGTAATCCATTTTGAGTTGATTGTTTTGTATGTAGTATAAATGTAATATAAGGGTTCAATTTTAGTATGTGGAAATTTACATTCTTTAGTATGTGGAAATTTAATTTTCCCAAAGCATTTGTTGAAGAGATGGCCCTCTTCCCATTATATGGTCTTGGCCCTGTTGTCCAAGATCATGTCCCCACATACATGTGGGTTTATTTCTGGCCTCTCTATGCTTATCAGTTAATCCATGTGTTTGTCTTTGTGCCAATACCACACTGTTTTCATTACTATATCTAAGTAATATGTTTTGAAGTTAAGAAATGTGAGGCCTCATCTTTGTTCTTTTTTTTTTTTTTTTCAAGATTGTTGTTCCTATTCAGGGTTCCATATGAGTGTCAGGATTTTTTTTTTTTTTTCTATTTCTGCAAAAATTGCCATGGGATGTTGATACGGCTTTTGAATCTGTAGATCTCTTTTGGTAATGTGGACATTTTAACAATATTATGTCTTCCAATCCACAAACACTGGTATCTTTCCATTCTTTTGCCTCCTTAATTGTTTATTCCTAAGTATTTTATTTTTTAATGCTATTGTATTTGGTCTAGCTTTATTGAGGTCTACTTGACAAATAAAACTGTACACATTTAAGATGTAAAATGTAATGTTCTGATGATATATGTATGCATTGTGAAATGGTTCCCCAAATCAAGATGATTAGCGTATTCATCATCTCACATAGTTAGAGTGGGTTTTTTTGTGTGTGTTTTTCTTTTTGTTTAAAAAAAACCTCATTTTGCAAATTTCTAGTATGCAGTATTCTTAACTATAGTCTCCATGCTATAGATTAGAACATATTCATTGCACGTAACTTAATCTTTGTAACTTTGACTAACCGTCTCCCATTTTCCTACCCCTTAGACCCCGACACCAATCATTCTACGTCTGCTTTTATGGGGTCTATTTATTTAGATTCCACATGTAAGTGAAATCGGTAGTTTTGTCTTGCTTTGTCTGGCTTACTTCACTCAGCTTAATGTTCTCCAGATTCATTCACTTTGTTGCAAATGGCAGAATTTCCATCTTTTTAAAGGCTGAGTAGTATTCCTCTGTGTGTGTGTGTGTGTGTGTGTGTGTGTGTGTGTGTGTGTGTGATCCTGTGATTTTTACCATATTGTATTTGTTAAAAACAAGTTACTGTGTCTAATCGATACTCTGGAAGAGAGCATACAAGGGTGTAAGTAACAGGAGTGGGGATCATGGTGGCCATTTTGAAGCTGCTTACCACAGAACTTGCCTAGTTATTTTGAATATTTAATCAATCTATGAGAAAATTATATGATACATCAATTGTGCTGTCACAAAGTTTGTATGACTTTGATAAATTACTTACACACCTTGAGGCTTAGATTGTACATTTACAAGATGGAGGTAGTGATTTCTCCCTCATACGGATGTATAATATATGTGAGAAAATTTTAACGTGTGAAGTACTATGGAGATGCCTGCGGATATTACTAATGTGCTGTGCATTCACCTGGGTTCTATGGTTGAGTAGAATATTTGAATAACGATCGCACACTCAGAATTTGAGAAATAAGTATGTGTCATATGTGGAAGAACAAAATAAAAATATTTAACTAGAACATTTTTAAAAATGGGGAAAATATATTGTTTAGTCACCAGCTGTATAGAAAACATAGGGTGAGTGTGTGATCCTCCAGATGGTTCTGTTTAACTAGATTGTATGGTGGATAACAGGCAATGATGGGAGGTAAGGTCAGAAATGTAGTTTGGGCACTGAATGTCTGGCCAGGTGGACTGGACTTTTTTCAGTGAACATTGGGGAACTTTTAAAGATTTCTGAGCAAAAGAGTAGCAGTGTAGTTTTGGCAGGTTTATTTCATTCATTGCATTAATCATAAACTTATTCATTAATATTTCAAGTATTCTCTATAGCTTCCATTTTTGGAAGAGTTTTATTGTCATTATTTACCAGGCACTCTTTGAGACTTCAGTAGAATAAGACTGTCTGGGAATCATTATCAAATAATCTGTATTTATCTTGATAGGCAAACTATGGAAATATAAGTTAGAGCTATCTTGAGGTAAAAAAAAAAAAAAGAAAAAAAAAAAAAGAAACCTCACCCGATGCCAAATAATACACTTACCAAGACTCTATTATTTACCAGGCACTCTTTGAAAAACTTGTGAATTCTGATAAAATGATGATCTCTTTTTATCTTCATCTTATAGTCCTATAAGGTCTATATTATTATTATCTTCTTCATTATATAGATTAGAAATTGAGATGCAGATAGATTCAATACCTTGCCTCATATCTTTCAACTAATAAGTTGAGAAATCAGGACGTGAGCCTGTCAATCTGGCTCTAGAGCCTTACTACAAAAAGTGCCACCTGCAGACCAGCAGTATCTGATCTCAGTATCACTTGGGATACTGATGAAAATGTAGCACATCAGACCTCTGCCCACATCAGCTCAAAGATCCTCATGCAACTTGTAGGCCAAAGGTCTGAGCAGCTTTTGAGCCATGCCCTTAACTATTTTACCATATTGTAGAATGAATGAAAAAGAGACAGAATCACTTGTAGCAACTTATTGCGGAAGCTAAATAATTCCTAGCTGTTATCATGAAGTTACTCCAAGACATACAGTCGCTCTTTAGACCCTATAACTAAAGCTATCTAAAACAGTACTAATGTGATTTTACTTACAAATCCTTCTTTCCCCCTACAGTCTCACCTAATTTCTAACCTTTGATGTATTTATCGTGAAAGCTGATGTGTTCGATAGCTGATGCATTATGACCCAGGCCAGGAGACGTGTGTGTGTGAAATTGACTTGTGAACTGTTAAATGTTCAACCTCCATTCGTGAAGTATAAGAACTGGGAAGGCTATTAGGGGCTCATTTAGCCTACCCCTCAAATTACTGATGAGGAAATTGAGGTTCCGAAGGGAAAAAGTCACTAGTTTGTTAGGATTAAGTGGTAGTATCCTGTGGTGATACCTACAATTGTAGTTTCTTCAGTACCTTCTAAACACATCAAGGGGAGGATGAAGTTATAAGACAACACTTTGGAAAGGATTCAGGCCATTAGAATGGAACACTTTTCTACAGTGCTGATTTTTCTAGGCTTGGTAAGTGTTTTAGTGAACTGCGCAAGAGCTGGGCAACCGAATAGATTAATGATTTTAGTAAGATGCAATAATTGAAGTTGTCAAGGCAGTTACGTCTATACATAAATATACCATCCACTTATCCTCCTATTTATTTATTCACAAAAGACATTTTTGTTGAGTTCCTACAAATGCTATGCAGTACAGTACATTGAAGTTTGAGATGTTTTTAGGAAAACCAGGATATTGTGGATATCCACGACACAGTTGTATTTGTGAGTCTGAAAGTGGAATGGAGATGTGTATGTAGAACTGGACAACATTTGAAGTTCTGGATAGGGGTGATATTCATGAATGTTCATGCAGGGTGAGAAAGACGGTAGGCTGTGGACTGGGAACTAACACCTGGGGTGGGGGCGGGGAAGAGTAATATTTAAGAAGCCAAGTGGAGGATGAGGATGCAAATAACTGAGAAGAAGACTCCAGAAGGAAGGGAGGAAAACCAGCAGAAAGAAGTGCTCCATGACTCAATGATGAAGGGCTATTTCAAAATGAAAGGCATTAACACCTAGGTCAAGTGTTACTAAAAGGCAGTTAATAAAAAGACTAAATGTCAATTTAATTTTATAAAAAGAAAAATACTGGTTACCTTGGAGAGAATAATTTCTAAGGAGTGGAAGAAGCAAAAGGAATGCATTGGAGACCAAAAAGTACAGACAATATTTGTAAATTAAATTTGAAAATCAGACTTTCTAAGGAAAACCCATATATAGAGAGAGGGTAGTAACTGGAGTGAGACATTCCTGGAAAGCACTTTTTTTTCTTTTTTCCCCCAAATTTGTGAGATTAAGGAGATTTGTGTTTTAGGCTAAAGGGAAAATCCCACTGAGAAGAAGTTGAAGATTCATGTGACGGCAAAATCCAAGCCGGGTCTGTCTTTCTATCCAAGTTTCCATCTTGGATTAATAGTGGATTTAGGTACGTCTGTTGGGATGGGACGAGGGACACTTCCTAGTGAAAAAGGGTATCAATGAGCGTTGGGAAGGGAGAGTGATCAGAAAGTGAAAGGAATCTCAAACTGTGGAAATTGGTAGAGAAGATTTATTTCATTAGTGAGTATCCATGTCAGTTGATCCAAGAGACTTTCAAAATTAGATGTCTAAGCCTTAAACAGGAGGGAAATTCTGACATATGCGACGGCATGTATGAAACTTGACAACATTCTGCTAAGTGAAATAAGCCATTTACAGAAAGACAAATACTATATGATTCCACTTATATACTTATTCCACTTATATATGAGTTATTTAAAGTGGTCAAATTCACAGAAACAGAAAGTAGAATGGTGGTGGCCAGAGGCTAGAGAGAGGGAAGTATGGGAGGTTGTTGTTTAATGGATATAGAATTTCAGATTTGCAAAATGGAAAATTTCAGGAGATTGGCTGCACAATGTGAAATACTTAACAATACTGAACTGTACACTTAAAATGCTAAAGTTGATACATTTTGTGTTATGTGTGTCTTATCACAGTTTTAGAAAAGTCAAATGTCCATATGTCAAATATCTGTATGTCTGCTGACATTGGAACCTGTTTAGGAGGCAATATTTATTTATTTATTATTTTTGGAGTGGAGAGGAAGCTTTCATTTCCCTGTGTTGGGAAAGAATATCAGCCTTCCTCCTTGGGTGTATAGAGAGACTAAATTAGTATTTGACACAGCTAAAACATGAAGCACAATATTAACTACAGAGAGTTCTTAAAATAATCAGACAATACAAGCAAATCTAATAAAACAGTATGCTTATATTATTCACCCTTATCCGTACTCAAAAAAATTCAAATTAAAACAGTAACAAAGAATGGAACCTATAAATGATCATTGAAAGATCAAATGAAAGGTTAGGAAAGATTAAAAAAAGGGAAAAATATTCAGGCTGATAAGGCTGCAGTTAAACTTTAATATTATACATTATGACTGGAAAAGTAAGGTAATGCAATTTATTTACCATTTCTGGAAGATGATGTAATAGTTGTAAACCTTAATGTCTGAAAGATTTATACCTTTAAATTTGTGAGTTCACTTTCAAGAATATATCTAAGATAGGAGGAATATATATATATATATATATATATATATATATATATGTTTCTCAAAGTGTTGTAAACAATATTTTAAGATTGAATAACTTAAATATACAATAAGGGAATGACTAAGTGATGGATTATCATATAAATATCAAATATAACTTTCTAAAACTTTTTAATGAAATTAGAAATTCTCATGACACAATGTTGAGTAAAAATCCACCCACCCACCCATTCATGCAGTCAGCTAATTTTATTAATCAGTGACTATTACGTATGTATGTAGTGGCATAGACACACAAAAAATACAACTAATGTAATACACGAAAATATCATGATGGTATTTGTGGATTATTTTCCAAGTTTTGAGACTATGCATAGTTCCCAAATTTTAGACAATAGGAATGCATTTCTTTGATAACTAGAAAAAGAGATCTTTATTTTTGAAAGTTTTAATCAGCAAGTAATTGTATTGTGTCAGGGAGTTTTAATGATAGACAGCTTCATTGAAAATTTTTCTCCAGACATATTTGACAGTCTTCTTTGAATATCCCCTTTATGGTTGCTGAGAAGTTGATTGCAAATTATAATATTAGTTGGAACGCAAAGGATTTTACATAGTTTTATTTGGTACAAAACTGGACACATTAATGAAATACAGTTAAGTCATAGTCACTAGTGATGATATTTTAAATGACTGACTCAAACCATGTCGTTATCAAAGGAAACGTTGGACTCCTCATTCATATTTTATGGCCTGCCTGCATGGGAAACTGTAGAGATTAAACTGTTATGTGGAGAGCCTTGCATTATTCATTTTAATGGCAATGAATCTTCCTCTTCTGAATGTCTGTACCCTTGATGAGGGAAAGAGGGCGCTCTTTTCAAACCATACTCATTCGGCAGATTGGCCATTAAATGGACCACATTGTATCCGGGGACCAAATAAAACTTTGTGTGGTGTTAATAAACATGACCCCTAGGAAATTTGGTCTTTTTTGGGGGGGGAAAAAGAAAGAAAAAAAACACAGAACAAAACAAAACAAAACAAACAAAAAAAAAGGCAGCATGTTGCAAAATCATTAAGATTGACAGTGATGAATTAGAAAGTTTTTTCTTTGTTGAGTGTTCTTTAGCAACTGGAAGTTAATGTAGAGTTATTTCTGACAAATGTTTCACTATTGTTGCCAAAAAATAAATGTGTCAGTTACATGAGCTAGTAAGAAGGATATCATTTCTTTGAAATTTTGCACTTTTTAAAAATGTTGGAGTAGGAGTCAGGGACAGACTGGTGGCCAAATAACACCAAATCCCCTTGTGACACTGGGCACGTCATTTAAGTTCTCTTGCCCTGAGTGTGTACATTTCTAATCATTATTTTAAGGACTAAATAAAATAATAATAGTTTTCAAGATGCTTTAATATATTGAGAAAAATATATAAGAGCAAGATCATTATTAGTGATAATAAGTTAATCTACATTATGTTTAGGAAAATGAATTGATTCATAAGTATATGGACGAGTCAGAAAAAATAATAATAGTGTAATAAAGAATGTAATAATAGCATCTCAACTTCCCCCTCCCATTTTTTACATTTTAGCTAGTTTGTGAAAACAATTATTCTTTTTCTACCTAAAGAATCCTTTTACAGAAAATGTGGCCCGGATTATGTGTTCAAAAATATAAGATGTCTACTGAGTACCTGTTAGTGTTTTGAGAAAGTAATCTGGCTGTGTCAAGATTGATAGACGGGCAGTGGTGAGAAGTTGGAGGCATGAAACCCAGACAGGAGGCTATTGACATAGTCTGTTTGTGAAATAATAAGGGTCTGAATGTCTCTAGATTACGTTACCATAAGAAATTAAATCAATATCTTTGTTGAAATTCTATGTGCAAGGCATCAGACCAGTGCTGGTTCTTACCCTTCTGGAGAAAGTCTTCTGTAGGAAAGGACAATAAAATATTGGGTTTCCAGAAGTTTTCAGCTGGAGGAAGCACTTAGATATAGCGGTAATATGTCTGCCTGCTGCTTAACGTGGCTCAGGTGAAATCTTTGGGAACACCAGTTATGATTGGTGGGGAGAGCCTGTGCCGAGGAAGAGAGGCTTGCAGGTCTGTAGTGGATAGAGGGGCAGCAGAGTGGAGAGCATCAGAATTGCGGAGACCGAAGGAAATGAGCTTTAGTGAGCATTTGTGCTCTATGCATCAGGTGAAGGTTTAAATGGGACTGAGTCAGATGGTAGGACCAGTTAGCTATATGTAACTGAGAATGTGATGTGTAAACCCTGGTGGAGGACGGACTTCAGGACTAACGTAGTGGAGTAAGACGCTAAGGGCTCTTTTTTATTTTTTAGTTTGTTCTCCTGCCGGCTGCTCCATGCAGGGCTCGCTCTACTGACTTAAAGAAGCCACCCACCTGGATTGACCCCACGTTCTTGGTCAGTGCTCTCCTTTTCCCAAGTTCACTTGATGAGACCTTCATGAGATTTTGCTGCCTCATTCCCACTTTTTGCCTGGGTGAGCCTGAAGTTAGGGGACTGGATTGGTTTCCTGGACATCTTTGATGCCCTCTCATCACAGGTCATTTAAGTGAATGAACAAAGTGTGTTCCAAAACACTGAGCTATCACATGTGAAAACAGAGCTTGCCCATTCCATGCCAGCAGGATGCGGTGAATGAATGTCTGTCACCTCACGTGAGGTAGCCAGAGGCCGGGAAATGGATTTTCTTAGGGATTTTTTTTCTTCTTCTTCTTCTTCATGTCTTTCATATGTGACATCTGCATTTACCTCTAGGCTTCAGGCTTTCTAGAACTTACAGTTGAATCTAGCATCTCCAGAATCCAGAGTGGAGATTAACTCCCTGTGTAGCTTCAAACTATATTACTCATAACTCTCTGTGAAAAAATACAGATAAGACAATTCCCTGTCCTGTATGCTGCCAGTTTCCTCTTTTATATGGCTTTTTTTCCCCCCTAGAAATAGGCACGTTGGTATATTTTGGAAGCTCTTTTTTCCACTTCATTTGCAGATATCCTTTAACCCTTGATACTTTCTCATGCTTTTTCTCTTGCCTCTTGCTAATTACAAACTCCCTCTATATTAACTAATAACAGCCATTTTATAAACATGATACACATGTACTTGCAGCATTAATCCTTTGTAAATGATAAATTCTTTTGTAATTGTGGCATCTCTTCTTGTCTCATTTTGACTTTCTCTACAGTTCCTCATAGCTTTTGTCTTAGACTGCTCCAGTTGTCATAACAAAATACTATAGACTGGGTGGCTTAAATAGAAACAATTTATTTTCTCCCAGTTCTGGAGGCTAGAAATCCAGGATCAAAGTTCTTCCTGACTTGGTTTCTGATGAGAGCTCTCTTCCTGGCTTGCAGAGGGTGCCTTTTCATTATGTTCTCAGGTGGCCTTTCCCTCAGCATGCTTGCAGGGGGGAGAGGAGAGGGGAGGGGAGGGGAAGAGTGGAGGAGAGGAGAGGACACAAATATCTTACGATACTAACCCCATCAGATCAAGGCCTCACTCTTATGACCTCATTTAACCTTAGTGACTGACTTACTCCAAATATAGTCACATTAGGGATTAATATATTCCATAGCAGTTGGAAATACTAGTAAACACTTCATTCCCATTTCTAGGCACAATCCTTTTCCCCCAAGATTCTTTGTCATTTTATTCCTTTCTCCAACGGATGTAAGTATGAGTATCTACTATGTGTTAGACTTTGGAAACTTAGCCAATGTCCCTGTTCTCAAGAAGATTTCATTCTAATGGGGAAGACATATCAATGAGTAAATAAGCAAGATAATTCCATGTGTTGATAATGTTATGAACACACTAGGAAAAGTGATAGGGAGTAACTGAGAAACCGCACAGTGATTTAAGGAAAGAGGCTATTTTACACTGTGTAGACAGAGAGGACCTTTCTGTAGAGGATACATACCTGCTGACAATTGAAGGATACATAGGAGCACTACATGGTCTATTTGTGTTTTAAAAGATGGATTTTAGAAGGAAGCAAGAATAGAAGAAACGGGAACAGGTGAGGGGGCTATTGTAGTAATCTGGGTGAGAAACGATGGAGGCATGCATTTGAGGAGTGTGAATGGAAAAGAAGTAACTATAAGCTTTCAATACCCATCTGTGAAATAAAACAAAATCGTCAAATTGCTTGGTCCCACTATATGGTTGTGGTTTATCAGGACATCACCAAAAACCCAGAACCATCCTACACAGAGGGGATTTCTATTTCCTCTTAATTCTGTTTGCTGCTTCTCAGATTCCATTCTCTGTTCTCACAGACACGTCTCATCCATTCTCTCCATTTTCATTTTGATTTTATCATAAGACACAGATTCTGCTTGCTCCCTTCTCCTTAGTTACGGCCAGTCAGAAAACCCAGCGGTATCTCAGTCTGCCGTCACGGTGGAGGCTCAGCCGTGTGCCCAGCAAAGTGGCTGGCTGTGGCTCGTCCCAGTTCTCTTCTCCAGGACTGGAGTGCCCACGCTGGGCAGTGCCCGCTGGCTCTCCGGCTACCGTGACTGGCCTTTGGAGACGGCTTGGGCTACTTTGCCCCTCTGTGCGCATTCTCTGCGTACTGCCCACTTCCGCTAACTTCTCTTCTGTCTTTACACGTGGGATTTCCATCAAGTCCTGTGGTTTTCCCCATTCTAATATAATTGTTCAAGCTGCAATGAGATGAACATTAAACCATGTATAAATCATCTGAAAGCATACCAGAAGATTCTTGTAGTATAGAAATATGCAAAAGAAGGAGCACGTATGATGGTACTTGAATTTATATAATACGGTGTTTAAGATCGCTATGCTTACATTTATGTATTTTTAAATGAAGACAAATATTTTAGAGATTTCTTTATTGAGATAGACTTCATAAGTAGCCTGAAAAGCTTACTTGGTATAACACTTGATTACACTTATTATTTCTATGGGTCAGGCACTGCTATAATATAGGCTTTATTTATACTATGTTATATCAACCACTGTGGTAGGTAGCATTATTATCTTCATTTTATTGATGAGGAAACTGAGATCTAGTAAAGTTAAGGGACATTTTCTAGGTCACACAGCTTTTTAGTGGAGGAACCGTAATTTAAAACTGAGGGTCTGACTCAATTATATTGTGCCCATTACTAAATTCTGTGTCCTTCATACAAATACCTATGACAGCATTATTTTATCCTCATCTTTTTAAACCATTTCCTTCTTAGTAAACCTGAGTACCATAATTGGAGGATGTAAGCTGCAAGAGCTCAAGGTGGAGAAAGCTTCTTTCCAATAGTTGTAAAATAGCTACAAGAATAATGGTTCACATCAGTTCATTTCTTTTAAATAGGTTTATAGTAGTAATGTTACATTTTTTAAAATATCATTTAGATCAGAAATCATTGAATCAGATAAATTATTGTTTTTTATTTTGTCCAGAGTCTGGTAAAATTGATTTTTATATTTCCACTTGATTAGTTATAAGTAAATATGAATAAAAATCACCCGTTACAGTAATTAAGTTGAAAATCTCAAAATAAACTTTGGCAATTGGTTTACTAGTTCTAAAACAAGCCATATGTTCATGAGGATATAGGTATTAAACGCCTTACAAATACTTCATTAATTTTACATTAATCTGCATTCATGTATAGTCATCCACACTTTAATTGCCTTAGTGAATTTTTCCCCTAGTAAGTGTAAGCAGTTTCACAGAATGTTAAAATGTCAATAAGTTCTGTATTTATTGGCTCTTCTCATTATTGCTAAACATAGTTTCACCCATAATTATCAAAACCGAGAATGTTTAACAGTAACAACACATTCAAATAAAAATATAAATATTTGTGTTAACATTTTAGCCCATGGTTTTATCAAAGTTTGCCTGGGAATGACTTACTCTCAACCATATGAATCTTTAATTGGTTATTAGACCATGATTTTAATTAGCTGATAAGCTTTTTGTTAAATAGAAACTGGGTCTTTAAAATATTTTATTGAAACCATGGATTTTCCTCCTTCTGCAGGAACAACAGTACAGCATATATCTAATTTGTGTTTTCTGTTTAAACAGAACACAAAATAAGTATACCCCATTATAATTCTAGTATTAGGCAACATGGTTAATGTTGGTTATGAATTAAAATATTATAGTCAAGTTTTGATGTGTTAGTTTGAAGTTTTCTGTTATTCTTTTGGAGAGAACTGGGATGATGCTTTATATGATCTTCATTAAAGTTAAAATGAATATATCATAATACAATATTAAAATGTAAATATTTTACATCCTTCCAATATCTCAACCCAGACATATGTATTGGTGAAAATTTATTGTTAAGACCCTTGCTAATGAATTTGTAGGCATGAGAATTGTGTTTACCCCTTCACTATCTAGGAAAAGTTTTCTTGCTAAGCAAATAGGATTGGGGATAGGAGAAGTGTACGAGTATTTAAAAGTTTATCAGTGCTTTAGGGTAGGACATACTACTTCCTCAGTCTATTTTGGGCTTTTATGTTTGAAATCGTATCCCTCAATATTATAATTTTGATTTTTCAGTAAATCAGGCTGAGGACTCCTGAACCAGTGTCAATGTGTGGAGTGTACTGATATCTAGGATTGTCCCCTTGTGACTGGCGATGCCCACACAGGGATTGTCCAAGTGCGTGCATTTCACATTGCAAAAGAGTGCCAGGTAACTCTTCTCTTGCTGGGATGTCCCTGGGAAAATGTCCCACGTAGGTTCTTGGGTTCACCGAAAATGCTTTGAATTGCCTGTTTATTTGACTATCATAAGTTTACTGTCTACCAGTGAGAAATCATAAATTTAGGCTACTTGGTCTTCTCTGATCAGATGAACCTTGACTGTGGGATTGAATGACTAATTTGTGCGCTGTGAGCCCTTGCTTATCAAAGTGTGGTCCACAGAGTGGCAGCATAGATCTCAGCTGGTGGCATATAGATGTAGATTTTCAGGCCTCACCCCAGACCAGCTAACTGAAAATCTACATTTTAACAAGATCCCAAGGTGATTTGTATGCACCTGAAAGTTTGAGACACATTGAGCTACACCAGTAAAGAAGCCTGACTTGTTCCTGACTTTTTCCCAGGACTTGGCACAAATTAGCACTGACTGTGTATTTGTTGGTTGACTGGCCACAGTCAGAACACGCATTTTGCTAACCCTGGGCCATTCTCTTTTCTTTGGTTGTGGAATATAGGACAGAGAAGAATGACAGCACTTTCTGTCTCCTTTGTGTTTTCTTGTCATTGTGATCTTATTACTTTGTTCCAAGCAGACAAAGTCACCTTTGAAATTTTCTCCAGGTGAATAAGAAAAACATATATTTTAAAGTGATCCGAGGCTATTTGATCTTCAAGCACACTAAATAAAAAGATCATCATCTTTTTTTCACCTGATTGCATCTTAGTAAATGCTTAGAAAAGCATGTTTGATGAAGTGTTATGAGTTTTATTGCAATGTGATATGATTTGAAACATTTCACCTTCTTCCTTATGAGGTAGTGGATTCCTTCAGGAAGTGCCACTGAGTCTACCAATATATTTTTATTACAGCCTCAAACCCAGCTTAAGTCAGTGCAAGGATTGCACAAGCAAACAGTGTGATTCACATTTTACTATTATATACAATGGTAAAGCATGTTGTATGCTCCATTTCATTAAAGGTATTAACTTTTATGAAGTGTCTCAAAATGTATTGAACCAGAGACATTTTTCCTTGAATTGTTTAAATTGAACATATATGTATTTAATTTCTCCTGCCATAGGAATGAAGTAATTTTATTACAATTGATGAAAATTTTTCTTTCATTTCTTCTTTTTATGGAGTTTATACTTTGTTAGCTTTACCTTATAAGGGATAGATTTTTACTTTAAAAATAGGCATATAGAAACATTGGCCTCCTGTACCATCGATTTCAACTCTGCTGCTTCTTTTATTTACTCCATTTCCAAATAGTATGCATACACTTTGCTACCCTTATCTTCCCAATAAATTAAATAAGATGTTTTGATTAAACCAATACTATGACTGTCAAATTTAAGAACATTATAGATTAAGAGAAAATCCCAAATGTCTCCAGAAAGGAAAAAGTAATCACACATTAAAATAGGGAATCAAATGTCATTTGACTTCTTAATATTTAGTAAGAAGAGAGGGTGGAATGAAATGATGACTCTGATGCTCTTCTGAAATGTGACGCCAGTGTGCCTTGGTGTAGGTCAGTTAAGTTTTCTTGTAGAGCAGAGTACAGTTTTGACTTACTGGACAGTGAACCGTATACCTCCAATATCTGAGCTTCGACTTGCCTGTAGGTCAAGAAATCTAATTCCCAACTCCTTCAAACTTCTCTATATTTTCAAAAATTTAGTTGTAAAACTCTGGATTTATATGGGAATAAATTATATTTTGAAAGTTATTACCAAATCTAAGTGGGCAGGGATATATTCATATGCTAACCATTTGATGCACATGTCTAGGTCTCAGTTTTCAGTGAAGATTGTCACATCTCTGCATGACTTTGGAAATGAATTTTGTAGTCAAAATCTGGGCATAATTGAAATAAACAACAGTTCCTGAGCACTGAAAATGTTCTAGGTATGGTGTTAACAATTTCACATACATTATTTCACAGAGTTCTCACAACTCTACTATGTAGTTACAGTTATCTTTATTGTATGAATGAGGAAACTGAAGCTTACAGAAGCCAACTTGCCTAGTTTTAAGCCTGGTTCAATCCAGTTTGCGGTCTTGAACTTCATGAAGGAAGCCATTGTCTTCAGTGGCCAAGCTGTTTTGCACTATTCTATTCCCAGGGGTGCAGGTTGGGACTAACATCTTATAATGTATTGTCAGTATCAGGGTACAGGATTTCATTCAGGAGTATAATACATAAAATAAAAAAAAACATTACCTGAAACGCTTTTAATTGGAGCATTGATTGTTTAAGGAACTTATGATCTAACGGAAAAAAATAGAATTGGACCACAGTTGACAGTAATCCTATCCTACATAAGTTTTATTTTAACCATTTACTAGAATGAAACAACAAGAAAATTCAGTAAATAAAGTGAATACCAATTGCAAAATTTAAATGTGTATTGATTGGTAGCATAAAGTTAATGTTTCTTAGACTCATTTTAGGATCTATATCCCTACAGTTTCAAAGGCATGCTCTTTTTTTGTTTGTTTTTTAAATTAATATGATTACTATGAGCTTTGCATGTGTGTGTGTGTGTGTGTGTGTGTGTGCATGTGTGCATGTGTGCATCTGTGTGTTGTGTTTCTGAACTACCATCTAGATATTCAATGCCACTTTTATGTTCTTAGATTTATGTCTGAAAGTGGATGACTACTGCCTTCAGGGTCCCACGGTGATTCTGTAAACAAAGACTGATTATGTTGGATGGCTGTGTGGGCAAAGCTTGGGGTGTTAGTATTTCTCAAATCTCCTTCAAAACGCATTAGAATATCACAGATCTTTCTACCTATGATAAATGCATGACAGCACTAAACAGAGCAAAGCAGAATTCTCTGACCTGGTTCAGTCATTCCCATTTACACTTGGATTCATTCCATCTCTTATCCTCTGTCCTACCTCGTGCATTTCTAAGACTCAAGTTTACCTACTATGAAAATGTAGTTATTAAACACATGCATACACACATACAATTATTATGATTGAAAACAAAATATACAGAATTATATGCAAGTAAACTAGGATTTAATGTAAAATCGTCTTATGGTTGAGGAGTAATTTTATTAACTCAAAGCTAATGACTGTGTGCAATATCCTTCAATTAGAAAACTATTATTATGGTATTTGTTACATTAACAACCTATTTTTACATATACTGTAGTATTTCTATTATCATATCTAGCTTCATATCTTTAGTTCCCACACTACAGATGTTTTCAGAGATTTCTCAGCAAATTATTTATGAAGCCAGAAAGCAATATACAAATAAAATAGGTAAAATTCTAACCAATAAAAAAACAGATAAATTAAGATGATTTGGCACGTTGTCAGAACATTGTTTTAAAACATTGTAGTTTCATGTTTATATCTGACTGTAATAATGAAATCTTCATCAGAGTTCTGGTGCTGTCCATTTAAGAGTTTCCTAAGAGGTTCAATGAACATTTGGAAAGTATCAATTAAGGATAAGGTATTATAATATTTAAAATTACATATAGTTTTATTGGTTCAAGCTTTTAGTTCCTGTAGCCTATAAAAGCCACTTAAGTTCCTTCCATTCTTGCCATCCCTGGCCTTTTAAAGGTTTTAGATATAGTCAGATGATAAATACGAGATGTGATAAATAATACAGTGAGTGCTTAAATAAAAAAAAAATACAGTAAAAGACACATTGCCGTTAACCCTTGTCTAAATACTCCCCCTCTCTTCAAACACACTTATCCCATTGTTCTTCCCACTTTCTGAAGCAGTTCTGGAAGTCCTCTTTCGTGAATGTCTTTAGTTGTGTTGTCATGGCTGCCTCGATGTCCTGAATTGATTCAAAACGTTTAACTTCATGGTCGTTTTGACTTTGGGGAAGAGCCAGGAGTTGCACGGTACGAGATCCGGTGAATAAGATGGATGAGGATACACAAAAATGTTTTTATTTGACAGGAATTGCCATATACCAGAAGTGATGTGTGACACGAGGCATTGTCATGATGGAGGATGATTTACACAGTACACTTTAAAAAACACCTTCTCTCAACCGTAGCTCACACCTGACTGACTGCACTGAACAAGTTAAAACTTGTCACACTCTGTTACTAAGATGCGATGCACTGCTTCCCATGTTGAAAATTCCTGCCTTTCCATGGGATGGCACTCGGCAGCAGTTCACCATATTGATTGATCGTACCTCGTAGATTGGTTGATTTATAGATACACAGACAGATATAAAACTGTATATCTAGTGTGGGGACAGAGCCAGGAGTACAGTTTCTAGGCACTCGACCTCACGTGGAAAGGTGCTGGCTCGTGTAGTAAATGGCCATCAATTGTGATTGGATGGCGATCAGCTGTGGCTAGTTGGCCGTCAGCTGTAACCAGTGAGCCATTGGCCACTAGTATAACTGCTGTGGCTACGCTAGCAGAAAATGGGGGCTAGCAAGAAGATGGTGGCTGGCAAGCGCGGACTGCAGTTAGCACGGAGGAGAGTTGAGTTGAGGAGAGTAGAGTCGGTCAGTTGGCAGAAAAGAGACAGCAGGTCGCACGGCGTGTGAATCCAGCCTCCAGTGAGACTATAGTGGTTTGACTCCCCTACCTATGGCTCTGTGGGTGTTCCATTTTGGCATCACCATATCCTGTGTTCTTGTATGGGGACCGGGACTAGAGACCCCAGAAGAGAACCCTCATGACACCTGGCATGACAGGATTGCAGCTATCAAGTGAGGTTGGTTGGCAGAGAGAGAAGTGGGCGGCAGGTTGAGGATTGTGTGGCTCCTGCTTCCTGTGTCTGTAGCCCAGCCGCCAGTGAGACTATAGTGGTGTGACTCCCCTACCTATGGCTCTGTGGGTGTTCCGTTTTGGCCTCACCATATCCTGCGTTCTTATATGGGAAGCAGGACCTGAGACCCCACCTGACACCCTGCATAACACCATCCTCTTAGAATTATCTCAATATAGTCCTAATATTTTTTTATATTATTTCTAGTATTTTTAATATTCTGTCACACTTTTCCTTGACTTTGTGGCCATATCTTTGGTTCAGGAAATATCCGTGTGTTGCCTTATTTTCTGGGTTTTTACTGATGTCTTTTAATAACCATCAAATCTTGAAACCCTAACTGCCATTGAATTCTCATAGTTTGTTGTCACCATCAAATAAGTGGATAAGAGAGTTATGGGATGTAATTAGTCAGTGATGAATGCCTGCAAAACAGCCTACAGGGTAAATCAACTTTCTTCCAACTCAAATACCAGCAGAAATAAAACAAACAAAACAACAAACAAACAAAAACACTGCTATATCTTCCCTCTGTGTCTATACTATTCAGAAGCAGTTTTTCTGATGTTTGGTTTATGATCATCTCCACAGAGATCTCGGTAGGCTCTTTTCATGTCAGAGTTCTGGGGTAAATTAGAGAAGCTGCTGCTTCTTGATTTATGTAAGAGTCAGGGGTCCTGATTTTCAGAAATATAATGGGTAAGAGGAGGAGATATTTCATTCTAGCACAAGAGTACTTATGGGAAAGATACTACACTACTGACTATTAGTATTACCTTTTAAGCATCCTCAAATGTCCTTTGGTCTATCTCATAAATTGATGGAACAAACTGTTAATAAAGTACATCGGGACTAAAAGAATCACTTAGATACATGAGTATTATATTAACATAGCATCACCTATTGAGCACTATAGATTGCTACCCCACCAGAATCTCCTTTATCAGGCAGAAGCAATGATTCCCCAGCTGCTGTAGACTATGGGCTGATAAGAGTTTATAGCTGAAGTCTTTTCCTGAGAATAGTCCTTGGCTGATGGGAGCCTGTAGAAGTTACGTCCCCCCCCCTGTCCCCCCCCCCCCCGGGCCTCCCACAATTAATGACCGTCTGTTTCTGGTGTACTAAGGGCCTTCCCTCTTGCTTCTAGCAGAGATAGCTCTGTGGTGCTTTTCACATGCCAGAAATCCCTGAAGGAACAGTTGCACCCAGTGAGCGGTGTGCTGGAGCCAGCTTGCACTGAAGCTACTGTTAACAGTTCCTCTATACTCGGTGTTTAGTGGCACCTTAGGGATGACTTAAAATTGACTATTGTGACAGTTTTTTTCCTAGAGGAATGCACACACACACTAAAAATCACGGTGTGTTTTTTCTTTTTTCTTATTCTCCCTGAGAGCCATTTACCAGCAAACAACTGAACTGAATCCACATCTTTGACTAGCTTTTTTTTTTCCTGCCCTGTCCTGCTTCCTAGGTTTTACCTGAGAGTGTACCCTTAACTCTCATTTACATAAGAATTACAATTTCAGACTGTTTCTAGGGAAACTGATGTAAGAGAAGTACCTAATATGTGCCAGATGCTATACTAAGTATTTTATATAGCTTGTGTCACCTAATTCTCGTAGAAATCCTTTGAAAGAGATATTACTCTCATTTTCCAGCTGAGAATAGTGAGCCTTATGTAGCTTGCTAAATGTCTCTGAAGCACATATTCTTTCTTATATGTGATATTATGTCCAAAAAAAAAAAAAAAAAAAGAAAATAACAAAAGATTACTTAGTCCACTCCTCTGCCTTTTAGCATGACTTAATATAAAATATTCAGGAGAATTAAGTATTCTTCCTATTTTAAATGGGTGGAACTTTTTAATGATGAAAGTAAAATAGTTTAAGCAAGGTGACAGCCATTTAAAGATGTGCTTTGAGTGAAATATTGTACTTTGTTCCAAAAATATGATTTTGGTTTTCTGCAGTATCCGAGTCCTTTGTCAAAACTGTCATTGAAGTTCTTGCTTTTTTATATTGAATATTACCATAAAATTCAAAAACTGTGATTTACCTCATGGTTAAAATGGAAAAAAAGAAAATGATTGTACGACGCGGAGCCTTTCTGTTGTGATCAACAAATACGGTGAATACTGCTGCCGATCGTCATCCAATGGAAAGGCAGGGATCTTCAATACCGGAAGCTGCACGTTGAACCTTAGTAACAGTGTGTGACAAGTTTCAACATGTTCTGTGCAGTCAGTAGGTTGTGAGCTACAGTTGAGAGAAGGTGTGTTTTAAAGTGCGCTGTAAATCATCCTCCATCATGACAACATTCCGTGTCACACATTGCTTCTGGTACAGCAGTTTCTGTCCAATAAAAACATTACGGTGTGTCTTCATCCACCCTATTCACTGGATCTGGCACCATGTGACTTCAGGCTCTTCCCAAAGTCAATGATTCAGGACATTGAGGCAGCCAGGACAGTGCAACTAAAGACACTCATGAAAGAGGACTTGCAGAACTGCTTCAGAAAGTGCCCAGAACGATAGGATAAGTGTGTTTGAAGCAATGGGGGGTATTTTGAGGGAGATTAATGGCAATGTTTCTTTCACTGTAATAATTTTTCTTATCTCAGCATTTACTGTATTGTTTGATTACACCTTATATACCTTCTGGACTTTATAGAATGACTATAGTAAAATTAGACACCATCCAAAATACTGACCATATTTTAGAGTAAAAACAAGTCTTTTCTCAACTTTCGAAGTTAGTGGAAAGAAATAAGGACAAAGCAAAGATGATAGCAATTTTATCCCAAGTTATGGAGGAATTTATATTTAAAAATGACATAGGTACTGATTTAAAAATTTGTTAAATAACACAAAATGCTTACACAGTTGTGACAGTAGTGATTATAAAATGGTGTGTGTGTGAGTGTGTTTAGCAGACTTTATTAAAGGTTTATGGAGATGGAGTCGCTTATATTAGAGTAATACAAATAATTTTACATTGTATCTGTATTTCATCAAATCTAAGACATGCAAGTTTTCACATTTGGAATAATTTCACTTCTCTGAAATAAGAATGTACCTTAAAATTGAAAGCAGTCATAATTTAGTTGGCAGAATCTTTTTTTTTTCTTAGTGGTATGCAAAGTAATGGCATATTTTATAATCAATGTCTTCTTAGATTCAGCGAGAAAGGGAATTATACTTCTCTGTTTTTGAAAGATCCTCTGGTGATTGTTACTACTTGAGCTATACCTTCTTGCCATGGCGCTTTGGTCCATAGTCTGGTGCCGTGTGTCGCATTTCTTTAGCCCAGGTGTGTTTTTTTTTGGTTTTGGTCCTATCTCTGATTTGATTTCTACAAAAAATATCTTACAAAATCAGAAAAACTAAATCATATTTGGGGTGTTCACTTCCTTAATTGTCTTTATCACAAATAATAGTTACACAGTATTGAGAGTATTTCGGCCTCTGTAAGAATGGTGTCCAGAGTAGCAACTCTGCCCTGCCAGAGCCAACTGGAACACTGTCTTTCTTTAGGGCAACATGTTTTAGGAAAGTTAAATATGTCCCCGGGGGCAGTCAAAAGACCCAGGGTCTAGAGAGGAGGCTTTATGCGAAGTCAGTAAAGAGCAAGGAGTTTAGATTAGAAAAAAAGGTCTTAGGGAACTGTCCTTTTGCTAAGAAAAGTTTACATGCGACAGTTAACCCCTCTACACCAACACTATTTTACAAGCAAGGAAACTGAACCTCGAGAGGTGAAGTCATTGTGTGTGTCACACTAGATGGTGATAGAATCAAGGCTGGAATAATGTACCATACCACTTAATAGTTACCCCATTAACCATAGTGTAACCATTTACAGAGAAATGATAGTGGAGAAGATACACACCCTGCCTTCTGAAAGGCTCATCAACTCTGTCTCTCCTTAGTCATCCACCAATAATTTATTCTCTTTTCTCTGGGACCTTTAATTATTTTACTTTATATTATTTTAATTATTCTTGCTGCAGCCTGCTTGCCTCTACATCTAGCCAGCATTACTAGAACTTCAGATGCTCGTATCTTCTTACCACCAGTGGGGATGTTTTTTGGGAGGAATTAGTGATGAGTGTTAGTATTCATAGGAGTCAGAAGGTCCAGAATTTTAGTGCCTGAACTTGAAAGTCTCAATGCCCTCCAAATAACCTATCCTTAGATGGCTAACATGTCACAATAAAGATAATTCTTAATTTGATTTAAAACTTATTTTAATAAATTAATATGTTAATTTTAATAAATGAATTCTCTAATTTGATTTAAAACTTATTAAACCCAAAGATCCTGAGAGGTGGAGAACTTCTTTTTTTTTTTTAAGATTTTAATTAAAATATAGCAAACATACAATATTATGTTAGTTTCTGGAGTACACCATAGTTATTCACATTTGTATACCTAAAGAAGTGATAAGCCCAGCAACCATTTGAAACCATACCATGCTATCACAATATTGCTGACTATATTCCCTATTCTGTACGTTATATACCAAATGACCTATTTGTTTTATACCTGGAAATTTGAACCTCTTATTCCCCTTCACCTCCCTCTCGTTTTTAATTTTTTAAATTACAGTTGAGATTCAATATTATTTTATATTAATTTCAGGTGTACCGCATAGTGGTTAGACATTTATATAATTTAAGAATTGATCTCCCTGACTAGTCTAGTACCCACCTGACACTATATGTAGTTATTACTGTATTATTGACTATATTCCTTATGCTTTACTTTACATCCCCATGATTGTTCTGTAACTACCAATCTGTACTTCTTAATATCTTCACCTTTTTCACTCTGCTCTGCAACCCCCCTTCCCATCTCGAACACATCTGACACCATACATAGTTATTACAGTATTATTGACTATATCCCTACATCCCCATGACTACTGTGTAACAACCAATTTATACTTCTTAATTCCTTTCTCCTTTTCACCCACCCCCAAACCCCCTCCCACCTGGCAACCATCAAAAATGTTCTGTGTATCTATAAGTTTGTTTCTGTTTTGTTTGTTTGTTTATTTTGTTCTTTGGATTCTATTTATAAGCAAAGCCATACAACATTTATCTTTCTTTGTCTGACTTATTACACTTGACACAATATCCTCTAGGTCCATCCATGTTTTTGCAAATGGCAAAATTTCCTTCTTCTTTATGGCTGAGTAATATTTCATTGCAAATATGTACCTCCTCTTTTTTATCTATTCATCCATTCAGAACCACCCAGGTTGCCTCTATATCTTGGTTATTGTAAATAATACTGCAATGTACATACGGATGCACACATCCCTTGGACGTAGCGTTTTGGGTTTCTTTGGATAAATACTCAGAAGTGGGATTACTAGGTCCTTATTTGTCTCTTGTTATAGCCATTGGTTTAAAGTCTATTTTATCTGGTGTAAGTATTGCTACCCCAAGTCTCCCCCGCCCCCCCATTTTCATGAAATATCCTTTTCCATCCCTTTACTTTCATTCTGTTTGTGTCTTTTGATCTGAAGTGAGTCTCTTGTAGGCAGCATATGTATGTGTGGGTCTTGTTTTCTTATCCATTCACCCACCCTATATTTTTTGATCCATTTACATTTAAAGTAATTGTTGATAGATATATAGTTATTGTTATATTTTTGATGGTTTTTTTGTTTGTTTGTTTGTTTTGTTTTTTTTTTGTCTTAAAGAAGTCCCTCTAACATTCTTTGTAATAGTGCTTTGGTGGTGATGAACTTCTTTAGCTTTTTCTGGTTTGGGAAGCTCTTTATCTGTCTTTCAATTCTAAATGATAGCTTTCTGGGTAGATTAATTTTGGTTTTAGGTGCTTGCTTTTCATCACTTTGAATATTTCCTGCCAATTCTTTCTGGCCTGCAAAGTTCTGGTGACACATAAGCTAGCAGTCTGATAGAAGATCCTTTATAGGTAACTGCTTTTAAGATTATCTCCTTGTATTTAACTTGGCATTTTAATTATGGTGTGTCTTGGTGTGGGCCCGACTGGGTTCATCTTGTTTGGGACTCTGTACTTCCTGGGTTTGTATATCTATGTCCTTCACTAGGTTAAGTAAGTTGTCAGTCATTATATCTTCAAATAGGTTTTTAATGATATGCTCTCATCTCCTTCTGGTACCCCTATGATGCAAATGTTTGTATGCTTGATGTTGTCTCAGAGGTCCCTTAAACTTATCCAAATTTTTTGGATTCTTTTTTTCTTTTTGCTGTTCTGATTGGGTGTTTTCTGCTACATTGTCTTCTAAATTGCTGATTTGATCTCCTGTTTCATCTAATCTACTTTAATGTATTCTTTAATCTCTTTAGTGTATTCATTTTTGTTACTGTATTCTTTATTTCTGACCAGTTCTTTTTTGTGTGTTCTATCTCCATTTGTGTATCCTCTTTGTTGAAGTTCTCACTGAGTTCATTGAGCGTCCTTATAACTAGTGTTTTGAACTCTTCATTTCTTGTCTCCATTTTGTTTAGTTCTTTTTCTGTATTTTTGTTCTTTTCTTTTCTTTCATTTGAGACATGTTTCTTTTTCTCCCTATTTTGGCTGCCTCACTCTGTTTGTTTCTATGTATTAGGTAGGGCTGCTGTGTCACTCTGTCTTAGCAGAGAGGTCTTATATAGTAGGTGTCCTGTGGGGCCCAATGACATAGTCTCCTTTGTCACCAGAGCTGGGTGCTCCAGGTGTGCTACTTTTGTGCTTTGCATGTGCACTCATGTTGTAGTTGATCCTTGGTTGCTGTTTGTATTTCAATGAGAGGGATTGACCCTAACGCTGAATGTTGTGAGGACTGGCTGTGAGTACAGTGGAGGAGCTGTGGTGCAGGGGCTGACCCTATGGAGCAGGATTCTATTTAGCAGGGCTCTGGTACATGCCCAGTTTGTCCTTTGGGTGTGTCATTCTTGGAGGCTGCCAAATGATGCTGTAGCTCAGTCCACAGCTGGCCACTGGGCATGCCAGCCCCAGGGCCTCCTGGAAGGGGACCTACTGCAGACAATTTTTAGCTAAGCTTGTGCCCTGCGTGAGGCCACAAAGCAATCCTCAGATGGCTGCTGCCCGTGCTGTGCTTGGAGGTGCCTCGAAAGGCCAAGCTGGAGATCAAGGCCAACTGTCACTAGTGCTGGCCTTAGGGCTG
Organism: Rhinolophus sinicus; assembly: GCF_057876585.1. Lineage (NCBI taxonomy): Eukaryota > Metazoa > Chordata > Mammalia > Chiroptera > Rhinolophidae > Rhinolophus > Rhinolophus sinicus. Next base: position 71,509,947 of record NC_142516.1, on the reverse strand, counting down.
CTCATCCATAGGTATGGGGCATTCTAAAGCCAGATGCTGCTTCTTTAGGTTCTGTGAACCTTTGAGAGAGTTTAGGAAGGTTCACAGCATGAGCCAAGACAGCCATTTGTACAGAAAAGCCACTGGAAGAGGCTTGGGTGTGCCCAAATGTTGGGTGGGGTGGGGTCTCAGAATCACCAGCTTGGGGCAGATGATCAGTGTTGGCCATGTTGATTTAGACTCAGATATGGTTGTTACCTGTGTGGGCGCACCAAGATAGGGAGGGGTGGGCTCAATAAAGGAACAATGCCTTCTGTGAGCTACTTTATCCAGGAGAAAGCTGTCTCTCCATCCTTCGCCCTAAAGCCAGACAACTCAGTTCCTACCCATATGTCCCTGGCACCGTTCCAGCTGCTGTCCCAGCTCTGTAGCTCAGAGTGACTGATTCTGTAAGCATTTGAGTCCCTGTGTGGACCCTTTCAGAGGAGTGCCTAGGAGTACATCTCCCTCTGTCTCACTCAGCCTTAAACCAATCTCTGCTAGTTTTCACAACCAGAAGTTATGGTTACTTCTCTCCCATCCACTGAAATCCTGGACTGGGGATCCTGTTGTGGGGCTGAGAACCCTCTCTCTTCCAGGGAGGACCTCCACAGCCAAGATATTCCTTCATATTTTTGACTACCTCAGGTGGGTGTGGGACCAGCACATTCTGTATCTTCACCTCTCCTATCAGTCTCAAGGTGACTTCTTTTGTATGTCCTTAATTATAGGGCTTTGTTCAGCTAGACTTCAGGCAATTCTCAATGATCTTTGTTCTGTTGTTTAGTTGTAATTTTGATGTGGTTGTGAGAGGAAGTAAGTGCAATGTTTACCTACCCTGCCATCTTGACTGGAAGTCTTAAAACAGTATTTTGTCAACATTATTTTTTTGCCAGTCAGCCCTCAGATGTTTTGTGACATCTTATAGGATATGAAAATGCCAAATATTTCATTTTAAATTTGTATTAGTTATAGAAACAAAATTATAAATCCATGTTTTATTTTATGTTTATTTATACGTCATTAGGAAAGATACTGATTAAAATCACTTTTGTAGTAATAATTGACTCAGATATTGTTTTAAGTCTTGAATCATGTCCTGACTTATCCTCTGACGTTTATTCAAATATGTCTAATTTTTTCCTAGTACTCCCCAGTCAGTCAAAACTGAAGTGGTTAGATAGAGGCAGTTTTAGCTACAAATGAATTTAGCACATGTAGTTTCCAGTTTTAGGATCCCACTACAATGCTACATAGTTAAAATTAATTTGCCAGAATATTTTTTTTTCCCACAGAATGTTGTAATCTTTGGATGTTTCTAGGTTTTGTTTGTGATTACAGTTGACATGGGAAGTGCCTATGGCATGGGAGAAAATGAATGGCTGTATTAAAATGTGAAGCACACAAATGTGTCTAAGAAAATAAATTACATTACTTGCCTTTGTATACCAGGAATTTCTTCAACTGCATATGGTAAAAAACAATATATTTTTTAAAAATAATCTTACTTCTAGTTTTTAAATAACACTAGTTACTATTATTGAAAATGGTAACTTTTTAATGTAAAAAACTACATTAAAATTATTTCATAAAATTTTTAACTCATAGTGCTTTTGTTATCTCCATTGATTTTTACAACTTGTTAAATGAGAAACACTCCATTTCTTTTCTAACCCCAAAATTCAGAAATATGAGTGGCTTACTGAAAGTCAAACCTGTTATAGTTGAGTCAAGATTGGTGTTTTGATTACAGAAGCAGTAGAAGTGGGTTTATTAATTGGAAAGGCATAGCATTTTCCAATATGTTTTTAATAAATAATATTACATATTATATATTGGCACTTGGATGTTTTGTGATTTCTTGTAAATTATGAATGTACCAAAAGTTTGCATAACTCTGTGCTCACTTTATTATTATGTAACAAACAGGTAAAATAACAAGTAGTACAACTTTTAGAGTGGATTGATTGGGATTCCTGCTTTTGATAGGATGTGGCTAGCAATCACAAGAGTTCAAGTCAATAGTAAGTAGCCACATGGGTTCTTCTTCCGTCATTCTCCCATTCTTCGTAGATTGTATAAAGCAATAGTTCTTAAATTTCAGCATGTATTGCAATCACATGGAAGACTCCTAATATGTAGATTGACAGGGCCAAATTTTGGAGTTTCTGATTCAGTAGCTCTTAGGTGGGGCCCAGAAATTTGCATTCCTAAGGAGGTCACAAATTATACTAATGCTGCTGGTCCCAGGATCACAGGTTAAGAACCACCAGAGTAGAATGTTTTAAGCTTCTTCAATTGTTCTGAGCATTGAGGAGAAATAATTGAACATAATTTCTCTTAAAATTAGGGAGGTGTTTAGAGAAATACCACTTTGCAAGAAGGAATATACTTTAAATTTGGTTTTCTATGATATTTTAATAGATAAAAAATATATGAAATTTCAAAATATGAATTTTATTCATATTATATATACACACATATGAATCTAAAAGAACTAAATGTATCTGAAAGATATAAAAATGTTCAATATTAAGTTACATTAAATAAATTACCTTTATTTTAAAAGATCAAAACATTGTATTAATGCATATATATCTATATTGAGAGAGAGGTAGATCTAGGTATACACACTTCTGATATTAATGGATACTCATGGGATGTTAGAGTTAGGTATTATACCCCTACCATCTTCTAACCCATGGAAATTTGTTTCCAGCATTAATTAGATGCTTGAATATCTAGTCATTTTGCCATAAGCAGAATATTCAAGAATATAGAGTACACGCACACAAAACATTTAAATTTTGAAGAAAATAGCTGTTATAGAAGCCATGCATGTTAATCTTCAGAAGAGAAATTTTATATGTCTATATATGTATATATAATATGAGTAAAAGTCATATTTTCAAATTTCGTATATTTTTTATCTATTGAAATATTATAGAAAACCAAATTTAAATTATATTCCTTCTTGCAAAGTGGTATTTCTCTAAACACCTCCCTAATTTTAAGAGAAATTATGTTCAATTATTTCTCCTCATTGCTCAGAACAATTGAAGAAGCTTAAAACATTCTACTTTGGTGGTTCTTAACCTGTGATCCTGGGACCAGCAGCATTAGCATAATATATATATATATATATATATATATATATATATATATATATATATATATATATATTTTTTTTTTTTTATTTATTTAAAAGTTTTCAAATTAGAATATATATATTCTAATTTGAAAACTTTTAAATTTAGCAGTGAGTCAACAATTATTCTTTCTGAAAGGGTATGCTTATTTTTTTAAATACAAACTTCTGCCTGGGTTTTGATGGACAGAAAAAATGGCAAATAGAACAGATTTTTTTGAGAGACTACAGATATGTTAAAAACTGAGAATGAAGGAGGGGCCATAAGCATTAGCTACCATATTAGAAAAGCAACTGTTGTTCAGTGAAGGAGCAACTCAACTGAACTTAAAATAGTCAGAGGGGGACATTAGGTCAATGATTGAAATCTATGTTGCTAATGATTCTGGACAAAACACGAAAAAGGTTACATTAGCGTAAGCAAATTCCATTTTGAAAGAAAAACATATTTAAAAAATTCATAAAGAGTGATTTTAAAAGAATCATTTAAATATATCTTTCAAATTTCTGTAAAGTTTATTTAAATTAAGACTCCTTATTCATCTGTGATACTGTATGAAAGAATCAGTATGAGAACATCTCTGACATTTGTACGATTGATTGCTATTCACTTGTTTACTTCAGAACTATCTTTTATGGGTCACTAATTGTGATCACATTTCTACTATTGAAATTGTAGTTGTATAGGCATCAGAAAAGTAATTGATTATGGCAGAATACCTGGCATTTCCAAAATTGTGAACAAATTCTTTTGAACATTTATAATCACCTATTTACAAGGATTTCTCAGAAGGGCCAATTACATCAAAGGCAAATTAGAGGTTTAACTATTTCTACAGTACTGACTTTCCTCAAACGAATTCAAATGCACACATTTTGCAGATACAAAGACTTTAAACCAGGCCTAATTCATATATATATATATATATATATATATATATATATATATATATATATATATATAATGCATACATATATATGTATATCTGTGTATATATATACATATATGTATATATATATATGTGTGTGTGTGTGTGTGTATATATATATATATATATATATATATATATATAGTTTTGTTTTGTTTTTTTTACGTCATTGCTGCCTTTATTTTCGTGGGTAATGTGTGTGATGTTCCTAAATCCTTGTACATCCTCCAGTTTCCATTGATAGGAAGTATCTTCACATCTAGAATGGGAAACGCGCTTCCCTGTAGATCTGTGGATAGAAGAGGGTGCGATGTACTGAACAGAGCCTTGGTCTATTTGTTGAGAGACGGGTGTGTTAGCCACATTTTTTCTACTTCCAGCAGATTATTGCTACTGGTGCTTTGGATGTCCAAGCTCCCTTACAAACGACCAGTTTGACTAATGCCACTGTAATATATGAATTTCTGCTTTGAAATTTTAAAAAGCTTGAATTGTTTTATTAAAATTGACCATATATTGCAAACGGTAGAAAAAAGCAAATTTTTTGTGAAATGAATATGTAGCTGTCAAGGCTCACTCATCAAGCTTAGTAATGCACTTCCCTCCCATATCGACGTCTAATACTTTGTACAGTATGAAACCCAGATGAATTTTTTATATTTGTGGACTTTTAAGTGGCCAGGGGCTTTTAGCCATCTCAAATATTGAATTGTAGATACCTGAAATCTTTGTGACCCTCCTTATATATATGTAATTAATTTGTCTCTCAACGTTGCAAAGCTCAAATGTAATTTAGTTTGAGTGAGGTTTTAGAAAAATATGAGATTTTATAAATATACATTGTGTTTATCTTGCAAATTATTTTCTCATATAAACTGGAGAGAGTTGGAATACATAGAAAATTGTAGGTATAACATAAAGAATTTGCAGTGTAATGGCCAGTCATTGAAAACAGTCTGTCTTGTCAAGAAGCAAAAACTACTGTAGGCACCTCAACAGATGAAAAATGTAATTGAGCTTCTGAAATTATGCAGGTGGAAATAAATTCATTTAGTTAAGCACTTTATGCAATAGCTTTTTATTCATCAGACTTTAAAAACCACTCATAAGCGAAAGAAGTGGGAAAAGCTTATATGTAAACCCAGTCTACTCTAATGGTTGATATATAAATATGTAGATTTCCATTTAATTTTATACCTAAAGTGAAATTGAAATAGAAAAATGCTATGTATTTTAGCAAAATGGTTCTACCTATTATTCGAGTAAATTTCATCTCAGTCAAGGATAGAAAAGGAGTTAGACTAAGTGCAAAGCACAGTTTTGCAAATAATTAGGCACACAAAAAATTTCTATTTCATAAGCAGACTTTGGAATCCCACATTTTGACGATTTGCATTTATTCATGTCACCTGCTTCATTTCCTGGCTAACCCCCAAAACACAGTGTTGGTGCCCACTTCAGTAAATTAACAGGAATTCAACCATATTCCTGGAGCCAAACTCATGTAATTAACTCTTCATTATCCATGTCTTCATTAATTCTAGGATCATTTCCCTTTGCCTCTGTACATACCTCTGAAAGCCTCCACCTCCTGTCAGCTGATGCCTGCCAAGGGAATGCAGTCTAATTTTAATATTTGCCTAAGTAATGTATAATTAGCATAGCTACTAATCTATAATGCAATGCTTTTGTAGCCAAATAGGAAGATGCTTTTACTTGGTAGCATCTTTGTTCTGTGCTGTTAGCTTACATTATTGAAAATGTATGGAATCCTTGCAGGTTGCTATTATTTCCTTTATGTCCAGTGATTAATAATTTCTGAATCTACAGCTAGATTTATTTAAGCCCACCCCAATTTATTTTAATCTATTGGAACATGTTTACTTTTATAACCAAACAAGTGGAAATTTCCTACGTTCTCGTCTAATCTCCCAAATACTAATTGCTTGATTCAACATTTTCTTCCAATCTGAGAAGCATCTCTTGTTTATGTTATGTCATGATCATCTTTGCAGGTGTGTTTTCTCCCAATTAAGCAATGAAATAATTCAGTCGATAAATGAACGGCTGGCTGCTGTGTGTGGCTGTCACAGCAATGACTATTGGAATAGGAGTAGGAATTCCTTGTCTAATGATGCGGAAAGAGACAAACATATTTAGTTTTTCAGTACCTTCCTGAGACTTTATAGTTCTCAGGTGTTATGTGTTATCCACAGACACTTCAATGATTTTGCTCTCAGCTGCCTATGAGTGTTCTACCTTTTAAGAGAATTTATCTTTTCAATTATAGAATACTCCCTCAGTGTTTTATTTTATTTATTTATTTATTTTTAATTTTCAGGTGACTAGAGGAATGGTACATAGGGCAGAGGCTGAAAAAGAGAGTAATGGTTATTTGACTTATTCCAAGAGTCACGTGAATTTGATGCAGCATCAAGAGAAGCACTATAGTGATTTAGGTTTATATTATAATAATGTACTGTGAAGCAGGATGCTTGAGAGTGACTACTGACAAATGAAGATTGCCAGAGAACCAAAAGAAAGGTACAGTCATCCTTGGATTGCTGTCCTTCTCTACAAGATTCTTTCATTAACATTGAGCATTAACATTTTTCTAAATATGAACTAATAGCTGTATAGTCAAGCTGTATACAATTTTAAAAGCTTGAATTCTTTTATAAAAATATTAAAAAGACAATAATTTGGGGATTTTAAGTGCCTCAGAAAATGTAATAGCCTTTTGTAATAGTTCTGGAGGAAACAGAGAAGACATTTTTGAAGATATGTATTCCAGAATGACGTATTTAAAGCTTTGACTAAAATTCTGAAGGAAATTGCTTAGTAAGAGCTTTCTTTTTTAAACCAATATTTTTTATTTCTTAATTACAGTCGACATGCAATATTATACTAGTTTCATTTATGCAACATGGTGATTAGATTTTATATAACTTATGAGGTGATCACCCCGATAAATCTATACTTATCTGACACTACATAGTTATTACAATATTATTAACTATATTCCTTATGCTACACTTTTTATCCCTGTGACTATTTTTTAACTACCGATTTGTACTTCTTAATCCCTTTTCTTTTATTACCCATCCCCCCAAACCCCTCACATCTGGCATCCATCAAAATGTCCTCTGTACCTCTGAGTTTTTTGCTCTTTGGTTTGTTTTGTTCTTTAGATTGCACATTTAACTGAAATTATATAGCATTTGTCTTTCTCTTTCAGACTTACTCCACTCTGCAAAACACACTATAGGTCCATCCATGTTGTTGCAGGTGGCAAGATGTCATTCCCTCTTAAGGCTGAGTAATATTTCATTGTATATGTACCATGTCTTCTTGATCCATTCATCCATTGATGGACACCAAGATTGCCTCCATATCTTGGCTATTGTAACTAGTGCCTCAGTGAACATATGGATGCACAAGTCCCTTCAAAGTAGTGTTTTGGGTGTCTTCAGATAAATGCCTAGAAGTGGGATTACTGGATCCTTCTTTGTCCCTTGTTATAGCCTTTGTTTTAAAGTCCATTTTTGTCTGGTATAAGTATTGATACCCAAGCTTCTTTTTTTTCGTTGTTTCCATTTTTATGAAACATAATTTTACATCCCTTTTCTCTCAGTCTGTGTGTGTCTTTTGATCTGAAGTTTGTCTCTTATAGGCAGCGTTTGTAAGCGTCTTTTTTTTATGCATTCAGCCACCATATGTCTTTTGATTGGTGCATTTAATCTATTTACATTTAAAGTAATTGTTGATAGATACGTTGTTATTGACATTTTTTATTCATATTTTTCTTTTTTTATTCTTGAAGTCCCTATATTATTTATTATAATAATAATTTTGTGATTATGAACTCTAGGTTTTTCTGATCTGGGAAGCTCTTCATCTGTCCTTCAATTTTAAATGATAGCCTTATGGAATAGAGTAGTCTTGGTTGTGGGTCCTGGCTTTTCATCATTTGAATATTTCCTGCCAATCCCTTCTGGCCTGCAAATTTTCTGCTGAGCAATCAGCTGACAGTCTTATGGGAAATCCCTTATAGGGAACTAACTGCTTTTCTTTTGCTGCTTTTGAAATTCTTTCTTTGTCTTTAATGATTGGCATTTTAATTGTGATGTGTCTTGGTGTGGGCCTCATTGGGTTCATCTTGTTTGGGACTCTGCGCTTCCTGGGCTTATATGTCTGTTTCCTTCACCAAGTTAGGGAATTGTTCTGTCATTATTTCTTCAAATAATGGTTTTTAAGTCCTTGCTCTCTTTCTTCTCCTGGTACTCCTATGATGTGAATGTTGGTACACTAGAGGCCCCTTAAACTAACCTCATTTTTTTGGATTTTTTCTTTTCTTTTTGGTGTTCAAAATGGTTGTTTTCTACTACCTTATTTTCTAAATTTCTGATTCGACCTTATGCTTCATCTAATCTATTGTTGGTTCCCTCGAATGTATTCTTTATTTCAGTTACTATAATCATTTCTGACCAGTTCTTTTTTTCCATGTTTCCTATCTCCATTTTTGTTTCCTCTTTGTTGAAGTTCTTACTGAGATCATTGAGTGTCCTTATAACTAGTGTTTTGAAGTCTGCATCTGGTAGGTTGCTTGTCTCTATTTTGTTTAGTTCTTTTTCTGGAGCTTTGTTCTGTTCTTTTATTTGGGAAATGTTTCTTTTCTCCCTATTTTGTCTGCCTCCCTGTCTGCCCTTTGGGTATGTTGTTCGAGGAGGCAGCCCTGTGGTGCTTTGGCTTCATGTGAAGGTAACCACCTGGCCCCTGGGTGCTCCTGGAATGGGCCACAAAGCAATCCACTGATGGATGCCACTGACACTGGGCTTAGAAGTACCTGGAAGAGGCTAAACTGTGAACTGAGAAGATCTGCCATTAATGTCAGGCTTGGGGTTGCTTAGCAAGTGGTATGGGGCATGCTAAGGACAAATGTTGCCTGTTTGATGTTTGTGACCTTTGGGAGATTTTATGAAAGTCTGAAATATGAGCCAAAATAGGCCATTTATACGGAAAAGCCACTGGAAGTGGCTTGGGTGGGCTTCAAGTTGGATGGGGTGGTCTCTAGGAATCACCAGGGTGGGACAAATTGTGTTAACCAGGTTGATGGAGACTCATGTGGCGTCTGCCTAAGTCTGCACACTGGCAGGAAGAAGAGCTCAACAAAGAAACTATGACTTCCACCAGCACTTTTGTTTGGGGAAAACTGCCCCTCCAGTCCTGTCCTGGAGCCAGACAATTCAGTTCCTTCCCGTATGTTCTTGACACCTTTCAAGCTGCTGCCCCAGAGCTGGGGCTCAGAGCTAGCAAGTCTGTCAGTGAGTAAGTCTGTGCATGGACCCTTTAAGAGGAATGGCTGGGACATCAGATGCCCTCATCTCACTCAGTCACAATCTCTGCTGGTTTTCACAGCCGAAAGTTACCCCTGTAACATCTCTCTCCGGCACTGGAACCCCAAGCTGAAGAACCCGTTGTGGGGCTGAAATTCCTTGCTCCTCAGGGAAATCCTTTGAAGCCAAGGTATTCCTCCCAATTTTTAACTGCCCTATGTGGGTGTGGGACCTGCTTGGTCCCACATCTCTGCCCCTCCTACCAGTCTGAAAGTAGCTTCTTCTGTATGTCCTTAGTTATAGGAGTTTTGTTCAGGTAATTTTCGGGTGATTCTCAATGATGGTTGTTGTGTAGTTATAATTTTGATGTGCTCCTGGGAAGATGAAAGCATAGCATTTGTCTACTCTGCCTTCTTGACTGGAAACCCACTAAGGGCTTATTTAAATTTATACAATTGCAAATACTGAATGGAAAAAGCATGTTGAATTCAGACTATGAAAACATTATTTTTTTTAAAATTTATTTACTACAGAAGGAATAATTATTACAAATGTTCTTTAAAAATATGATAATCTATGTGAATTTATAAATAAGATTTGAGAATTTCATGAATTATAACAATAAACATTAATGTCCCTGGCCAGGGCAAGGTGCAATTTTATTTCAATGATATTAATGAATACATTAAGCAATTAGTGAACAAGATAGTATTATATATAAGAGCATTTTATACTGTCAAACAATGTATATTGTATGGATAGACTCAAGGGGTTACATTTTGTAGGCTGTAGCCCATAAGAACAAAGGATTATCTGGTTTGAAGTTCCCTAGTATTTACTGGCATTTTCCACCACTTTTATGGACTGAAATTCCCCTTAGCACAGTAACATGAAATCATGGAAAGTATGCCAGCTTTAGAACATACTGACCTGAATTTGTGTCTGCATTCATCATATAATAGCTATTTGATGTTCATCAATTTTTTCATCAAATCACATACCCCTTCTAATGCTTAGTTTCGTTGGTTTAATAAAGAATTAAAACTTCCTTGCCCACTTATTGTGAGGATGAAAGTAAAGTTGTATAAAGAATATATAATATCACCAAAAACAGTTAATAGTTACAATTATTTTGAATCTTATTTTGCTTAGAATGTAAGAAATATAATAAGCTCTATGTACAGAGTTTCCACATTTAATCAGCTAACAAACAAATGTTTAGCATATGTGAAGTACTTGGCAGGGTTTCCAGGGTGTAACAAGATAAACAGGGTAACAATCCTCATTCTTGCTTCATAAAGCAGCTTAGTTAGGTTCATAAGAGAATTCAGTGTGTCCCCATTTGCCTTAGTGTCTGGGAGAATTCCTAAAGGAAATGGTTGAAAGTAGACAATAGCATAGTAGAAAGAAAATGAGTTAGTAGCATCACTCCTGGAACTTTAACTCTCATGGATTCTGTTTCTTTATCTGTGAAACGAGGATAAGTAGTCCATGTCATGTATATCTCATAGGATTAAATAGTGTAAGATTCTACCCAAATGTAAGTGAGGGCAGGGTTATTTTCTGGCAGTTTACTGACACTATGCTGAACCAGGCATACTGTTTCCAATTAAGGTAATTCAATCAAGAATATATTAAACACCTACCTCTATATTTTGTATCTTGGCTAATATACAAATCATACAGATTTTGTCTCTTCCCAGATGCTCACAGTTAGCTGCTTAAAGGGATATACCTTTAATATCTCACATTTTCCATTGGTCTGGCATATTTTAAGTGGGTCCTCTGTTCAGGTTATTATAAAGGCTAAAATCAAGGTGTCAGTGTATGTGCATCCTCGTGTGGTGGTTTGATTAGTGAAATATTCACTTCCATGTTCTTCCAATGTTAGAAATAATTTTCTTACAGTCGTAGGACTGAGGTCTCAAATCTTGTGCTGACTCTCTGGGATGGGAGTGTGGAGAAAGGGGTTGCTCTCAGCATTTAGATGCTGCCCTGGGATCCTGAGCCACATGGTTCTCTCTACTGGCAATTCACATCCTGGTTGTTTGCTTTCTTCCAAGTCAGCAGGCGGTCTCTCTAGCACTATACCTTTTCTTAAAGAGATGAGCTCTTTAGGTCAGGCCTACCCCAGAAGGGATAATCTCCCTTTTGATTGATTCCAAATCAGTTGGTTAGTAACTTAACCATGGGAGTGATCTCGCATCGCGTTTCACTGGCTGCATGTAGCTCGAGGGGAGGAGATTACATAAAGCTTGTACACCATGAGACAGGAATCTTGGCGGCCATGTTGGTACTTTATTTTTTGATGACTGAATTTTTAAAGATTATGGCAAAAGAGCCATAACTTTTGACTGCATAATTCCCCCATGATGAAATTTATTGAAAAAAGTCACCTTTCTTTGTAATGTGAGAATGTATACAAACCCTATAAGCAATTTTATAGTTCCAGTAAGCTTGCTCTGCTTAGTTAACTCTTGATTAGTTTAAAGTGACATGACATTAATTTAACTTATGTCTCATTGATTGCTAATAAGGATAAAGATTTTTCTAATGTTATTTACCATTTGTCGTAGTTGGAGTCTGTAATGCAGAAGCTGCTCATATACCTCTCACTCCATCCTCTTGCTGCTTGAATAGGTGTTTGGCTTTACAATTCAAAAGATCTAATTCCTATTCCAGCGCTACTACTACCTTACTTTGCACTTAAAGAGAGCCCATTGCACTTCTGGTGCCCCTAATTTACCATATGTAAAATGAGGCATCCCCTCGATATCAACATAAATGGTGGTATTACTTACATAAATTTGAGATTATCTTTTAAGGAAAAGTGCTTTCAGTATTATTGCACAGAAATTTGATCATAAGATTACTAGCATTTGAAAATAAATCTATAAGTGATTATGTATTTGCATGACAGAATTTTAAAGATGTAGAGTACTAACTCACAATATTATAACAGGAAAAATAGGCTAAGTTTCCAAATAAAGAACATTACTGCAGAGTAGATAAGTTTAAAAATCTGATAAAAATTTTGACCCTGAAGGCTTTCACTCTTTGGTATTTCTTCTCCCTTACATTTCAGCTCTTTTCTTTTATTCATCCAAGTGTATGTTATTTCAGATGTCATATTTTAAGCAATTCTTCTAGCCTTTGTGTCTCTTGTTTGGTGTTTCAATTGAAAAGCAGTACTCAATTTATTGAGCGATGACTATATATCAGGCGCTATGTTAAGCACCTTGCCTCTACAAACTAGTTTAATGCTGGTAACTGGTAGGGTAAATGGCTTTGTCCAAATTTAAAATTAGGGAAATGAAGTGCATAGTGGTTACACAACTTATCAATGAGGTAGAGCTTTTGAAAATCAGAGCTAGGATATGAACGGAATTCTTGTTTCATAGCTTTTCATCTTCTACCTCTACAATAATTTAGTGTTGTGCTTTGTCTCTACAAGGGTCATTTTATTATTTTAAAATTGACACGAAATGTGACTCCCACTGTGCTATGCCCTCCCATACTTCTGGATATTGGTATTGACTAACAATGGCAGACTTGAAGCTCCTTCAAGATAAGAATCCAACGTTTCAATTATTAACTTCCCCACTAAGGATTTTTTAAACCTCCCTCCTTACCCTCTGGTAACCACTGTACTGTTGTCTGTGTCTATGAGTTTATGTTTTTTTGTTTCTCTTGTTCATTTGTTGCTTTCAGTTTTGTATCCCACATATGAGTGAAGTCATATGGTTCTCAATTTTTGCTGTCTGACTTATTTCACTTAGCATGATAATCTCAAAATCCATCCATGTTGTTTCAAATGTCAGCAGTTCATCTTTTCTTATGGCCTAGTAGTATTTCGTTGTATACATGTACCACATCTGCTGTATACAGTCATCTATCAATGGCTTTCCATGTCTCAGCCATCTTGAATAATGCTGCAGTGAACATAGGAGTACATATGTCTTAACAGATAAATCTTTTCGTACTTTTTGGGTATTTACCCAGGACAGGGACTGCTGGGTCATATGGTAATTCTATTCTTAATTTTTTTGAGAACGTCCACACTGTTTTCCATAGTGGCTATACCAATTTACATTCCCACCAGCAGTGTAAGAGGGTTTTGTTTTTCTCCACAGAGCCTCTTTGATACTTGGTATTATTTGTCTTATTGGTGATATTCATTCTAAACAGGTGTGAGGTGATATCTCATTGTGGTTTTGATTTGCATTTCCCGAGTAGCTAGTGAAGTTGAGCATCTTTTCATATGTTTGTTGGCCATTTGTGTATCTTGTTGGGAGAAGTGTCTGTTCAGGTCCTCTTCCCATTTTTTTAATTGGGATGTTTGGTTTTTTCTTGTTGAGTTCTAGGAATTCTTTCTATATTTTGGATATTAGCCCCTTATTGGAAGTGTTGTTTACAAACATCTTCTCCCGTTCAGTGGGTTGCCTCTTTGTTTTGTTGATTGTTTCTTTTGCTGTGAAGAAGCTTTTTAGTTTAATATAGTCCTATTCATTTATTTTTGCTTGTACTTCCCTTGCCTTTGAGTTCAAATTCATAAAATATTCTCTGAATCCAAGGTCTATAACTTTAGTACCTATGTTTTCTTCTATGTAATTTATTTTTTTTAGGTGTTATGTTTAGGTATTTGATCCATTTTGAGTTAATTTTGGTATATGGTGACAGATAACAGTCTAGTTTCATTCTTTTCTATGTAGCTTTCTGATTTTCCCAGAAGAGGCTTTCTTTTCTCCATTGTATGTTTTTGGATCCTTTGTTGAAAATTATCTGCCCATATATATGTGAGTTTATTTATAGGTTCTCTATTATGTTCTATATTGGTCTGTGTGTCTGTTTTTCTGCCAATGCCATGCTGTTTTGATTATTGTCACTTTGTAGTACAAGTTGATGTCAGGGATTGTGATCCCTCCAGCCTTGTTCTTTTTACTTAGGGTTGCTTTGGCTTTTGGGGTCTTTTGTCATTCCATACAAATCAGATTTTTTTTTTTTTTTCTATTAAAAAATGCCATTGAGATTTTGATTGCATTCAATCTGTATATTGCTTTGGGTATTATGACTATTTTGATTCTTCCAATTTATCAACATGGAATATCTTTTTATTTCTTTCTGTCTTCTTCAATTTCTATTAATAATGCTGTATAGTTTTTAGTGTGTAGGTCCTTCACATCCTTTGTTAGTTTATTCCTCGATATTTTATTCTTTAGCTGCAATTGCAAAAGGAATTGTGTTTTTATTTCTATTTCTGAAATTTCATTGTTAGTATATAGGAATGCAATGGATTTTTGTACATCGATTTTGTATCCTGCAATTTTATTGTATTTGTTTATTGTTTCTAATAGTTATTTGCTGGTATCTTTAGGAATTTCTATATAAGGATCATGTCATCTACAAAAAGTAACATTTTAACTTCTTCATTCCCAATTTGGATGCCTTTCTTTTCTTTCTCTTCCCTGATTGCTCTGGCTAGGTTCCCATATCATTTTGAATAATTGTGGTGACTGGGGATATCACTGTCTTGTTCCTGAATTTAGAGTAATAGCTTTCAGTTTTTCACCATTAAGTATGTATGATATTAGCTGTTGGTCTGTCGTATATGCCCTTTATTGTGTTGAGGTAATTTCCTTCTATACCCATTTTATTAAGTATTTTAATCATAAATGGATGTTGCATCTTGTCAGAATGCTATTTCTGCATCTATATGGTCATATGATTTTTATCCTTTATTTTGTTTATGTGCTGTATCACATTGATTGATTTGCGTTGCTATGATATGTTCAAACATCTTTGTGTCCCTGGAATGAACCCCACTTGATTGTCATGAATAAACTTTTAAATGTATTGTATTCATTTTGCTTGTATTTGGTTAGGATTTTTGCATTAGGTTTTTGTTGTTTTTTGTTTGTTTGCTTGTTTGTTTGCATCTATATTTGTCAGAGATATTGGTCTGTGGTTTTCTTTTTTTGTGTTTTCCTTACCATGTTTTGGTATCAGGTTAATGTTGGCCTCATAAGATGAGTTAGGAAGTATTGCCTCTTCTTCAATTTTTTGGAAGAGTTTTCAGAGGACAGGTATTAAATCATTATTGAATGTTTGGTAGAATTCACTAGGGAAACCATCTGGCCCTGACTTTTGCTTTTGGTGAGGTTTTGGATGATTGTTTCAATTTTCATTGGTCTACTTAGATTTTTCAGTTCTTTCTGATTCAGTCTGAGAAGGTTATATATTTCTAAGAATTTGTCCAGTTCTTCTAGGTTATTGAATTTGGTGGCATATAGTCCTTCATAGTATTCTTGTATGATCCTTTGTATTTCTGTGATATCCGTCGTGACTTCTCCTCTTTCATTTCTGATTTTGTTTATTTCTGTCTTTTCTCTTTTTTTCTTAGTGAGCCTCTACAAGGATATGTCAAGTTGATTAATCTTTTCAAAGAACCAGCTCTTTGCTGTGTTATGTTTTTCTATTGTCCTCCCCACACACACATTTAATTTATTTTTGCTCTAATTTTTGTTATTTCCTTCCTTCTGCTGACTTTGGGTTTCATTTGTTCTTCTTTTTCTAGTTATTTCAGATCTAATGTTAGGTTGTTTATTTGGGATTATTCTTGCGATAGGCCTGTAATGATACAAATTTCTGTCTTCATACTGCTTTCCTAGTATCCCAATAATTTTCATGTGGTGTATTTTCATTCTCATGTCTTCCTGTGTGTCTTTTGATCTATTCTTTTATTTCTTCTTTGAGTCAGTTGTTCTTTAGTAGCATGTTTCATCTCCATCTATTTGTGGATTCCCCCATTTCTTTTGAAGTTGACCTCCAATTTTATAGCATTATAGTCAGAGAATATGCTTGATACGGTTTCAGTCTTCTTAAATTTGCTGAGGATAGTTTTGTATCCCTACATATGGTCTATCCTGAGAATGTTCCATGTGCACTAGAAAAGAATGTATGGTCTGGTGTTCTAGGATGAAAGGCTCTGTAAATGTCAAATATGTCCATTTGGTCTGATGTGTCATTTGAGGCTGATATTTCCTTATTGATTTTCTGTTTGGACAATCTATCCATATTTGTCAATTGAATTTTCAGGTCCCCTACTATAATTGTGTTTTTGTCAGTTTCTCCCTTCAGTTCTTTTAGTAGTTGCTTTATATCTAGTTGGTGCTTCCTCATTGGGAGTATATGTATTGACAAGTGTTATGTCTTCTTGCTATAGTGTGCCCTTTATCATTATGAAATATCCATCATTGTCTCTTGTTACCTTTTTTGTCCTGAAGTCTTTTTGTCAGATATGAGTATGACTACACTTGCTTTCCTCTGGATGACATTTGCTTGGAGTATTGTTTCCCATCCTTTCACTTTGAGTTTCTATTTGTCCTTACAGGTGAGATGTATCTCTTGAACGGAGCATATGCTTGGGTTTTGTTTTTTGTCCAATCTGCTACTCTGTGCCTTTTTATTGGTGTGCTCAGACCGTTTGCATTTAAGGTAATTATTGATATATGAGGATTTCCTATAGCCATTTTATCTTTTGTTTTATGGTAGCTTGGTGTCTTCCTTGTTTCTTTGCTATTGTATTTCTGTCTGTTATCTTAGTGCTGTGGTAGTCTATGATTTCTTTTTCCCCTCCATTTCGTCTTTTTTTTTAGTTATGTGTGTCAGTTCTGGATTTTTTTTTTTAATGGTTGCCATTATGTTTATGTAAAAAAGTTTCATAAATACAATAGTCCTTTTTCTTCAGCATGCATCTTATCTCCATTCACCTTTGCAAATTAAGACCTTTACCCCCGCCCCTGTTATGATTTCATTGTCACAAATTATCCCTTTTTATGCTGTGAGTTCCTTTCTGAGTTGTAGTACTAAATTGTCTTCTTATCTTTTTTTATCTCTGTATCTCATTTATCCTTCATGTTATATTTAAGTGTATAATGTCCTATTCTGTGTAGGGATTGCCATTTTCTGGTTCTGTCTGTCTGTTAGTAATCTTACTCATAGTTTTGTATCCTTTTGTCATTTTGTTTCAGGTAGAATAACCTTCTTCAGTATTTCCTGTAATGCAGGCCTTGTTTCTGATGTTCCTCCTAATAAGGATTTTAATATTGGGAAGAAAGACAGTATTAATATTTGATATCTATTTCACATTAACACTGCAACTTCATTAAAAAATGTTTTGAATACATAAAATAAAAAAAATATTTAAATAGACACAATCATTTAAAACAGAAATATTATAAGCCCATTACTAAAAATCAAATAAAATGTAAAATTATAAAAGATAAATTTGGATCATGCATTATTATTCTATTATAGATTTGTAGCAGATAAAATAAATTGTCACTCTTTAATAAGTAAAAACTATTAAAAGAAATTTTGACCATGGAAACTTTACAATAAATATTATTAAATTGTTCCTTCAAAAATTCAATCTGAAATGTTAAGTTTATCAGTGATGTCATTGTCCAATCACAAGTGCATTTTTGTGTAGTTTTTCAGCTGCTATGAAAGTTCTTTATAATTCTATACAAATTCAGAGAATGGTGAAAAGATAGTTATGAGTTAACTCTGAATATTTTTCTTTTTTGTGATTCTTTAAAAAATAATCCCAACTCTTGTTTATGGTGATATATAGAATTATTTTTGGGGAAGGATGGTGAATGCAATGGATAGAACTACAGTAGTTATTATAATAAGTTGAGGTTATAGCGATGTATAGTTCTATTTAAAAATGCATTTCTTGCGACCTTAATATTCTTTTGTTTCCTCTAGTATTTTTGAAGATTCTGTTATATTTTATTTTAGCTTATTATCATATTCATATTTGGCTTGTGTGGCAGGTTATTAAATCAAAGATAAAGTTATTCTTAATATAGAAGTGTTGCTTTTTGAATTGGCATTTTCTTCCCTTTGGAGATTATGGAAGTGGAGAGGATGCCTTCTAAACATCCTTTGCTAGATTCAACATTTCATTATGACATGTCAATATCTGAGTGTGCCTCTCTATGTAATGTTTCATATTTGGTATACTTTAATATACCAAAACAGTATTATACTAACAAAATAGCATTAATTTGCTAAGTAAAAATAACATACAATACCACATAATGTAAAGTAGCATTGTAATCACTATTTCCCTTAGACCCTAGCATGGTCTCATGGAGTCAATGTACACACGCACGCATACATTCACATATGTATTATATATGATATATACATACAAACACATCCATAATTCCTTCCTTTGGTTTAAGGTAAAAAACTGAACTTGAAGTAGGAAATATGTTAGGTTAGATTGACATAAAAAGAAAGAAAGCATAATCCCTATATTTAAGGAACTTGCCATCTAATGAAACTCAGACCTCATTGTTCTTCATGAGTATGTTTTTTCTGGAGGAATCAGAAATCTTTGACAAGTGAAAAAAAAAAAAAGACCACTCTTGCCTCCTATATATGCCAATTTCTATTGTTCTGTTACTGGACAGAACTAGAATTATGTGAACAGATTTTATTTCTTTGAAAGTTGCAGATGTTATTAACAATAGTAAGCACATTTACTCTGTGTGATAGATTAATCTCTGAAAAATAACTTAAAATTTAAAAACTTCATAAAGCACTAGTGAAGCTGATTTAACCAAAGAATGTTTTGGAAACCACAATATATGTAGTCAGTTATTGGTCTTTACATATACTGTGTTTTCTCAAAGTATAATGTCATCACATTCTCAAAAGGCAGATTCAGGCTAATCTCCTGACAATTTAGTTGAATAATTTTCTAAATATAAAAATTAAATATCTGTGTCTGTGATTCCAGTTATGAGTCCTTTTTTGTAGATTTATTCTACACTGGATTTTTACCTATGTCTCCAACTAGTCTTCAAATATTTTTAAAAATATAGGTTGCAGTTTCTTCACTACTTTGTTATTGTCAGACCTACGAGGGCTTTTGATTAATTGAAGTAAAGGTGATATAAAGACTCTATTACTCCTTCCCAAGTGTCAACACTCTCATCCCATAAAATGTATGTTTTTCTTATCCCTAAGAAATTAAGTGACCTTGCCGCAGTTATGACATCCTTTAGCCCTTTAGCCATGAAGAGAGTATTACAAGACACAAATAATATGACCATCACCTACTAATAAGAATGGTGAAAGCTCAGGGGAAATAACCCTAATTATGAACTTGAGCTTTATCATTCTTCATGTTCCCTGCTCCATTCCTTGCATTTTAGCACAGCACACCATTGTCTTCTACCTGGACTACTGCAGTTGCTTCTTAATTGGTCTCACTTTAACTGCCCTTGTACCACTATAATCACTTCAGCACAGAGCTCTCATGCATTGGTTTTAATGAAAACATGATTGTAGTGGTGGCATTTCCCTGCCAAAAAGTATCAGAGACATCTAAGATAAAGTTCAAAGCTAAATCATGCAAAGATTTATAACCCATCAAGAGTATCATGGATTATCAGTCCTTGCATGATTTAGCTTTGACTATCTCACTCGCTCAACTAGTGCCTGCTTTCTCCCTATCTCCCCACAGTCTGTCCACTATGGCCCTTTAAATCTACTTTTTTGTGCTTCAATAATTCTATATACTCTTGCTTCCATATGCCAAGACACTTTCTACTCCCCCACCTCCTTCCACCCTCACTGATGTTTATATATCCTCATCCTTTAGAACTCAGCTCGATTTCGCTACTTTGACCTTCCCAAGACTAGATCATTGCCCTGTTATGTGCCTTTGTAGCATCCGATAATTCTACTTCCTACCTTTTCTCATAATTTTGTTAAATAATTAAATGTATAAGTAGCAGTTTGATGTCAGCCTCTTTGATGAGAATCCAGGGACAATGGTTGTGTTGATCCCAGCTACGCCTCCAATGCCCAATTAGGTTTTCAATCAGTGTTTGATAGATAAATGAATGTATGTGTGTTTAAAGAATAACTCATCAATACACAACTCTCCTTTTGTACTATGGTATTTCATACCCTACATCTAGTATAGATAATTTAGATAGAGCCTAGATTTTTAAAATTCATTTATAAAACAATTGTAATTCATCTGTTATGTCCAGCATTGTATTAGGTCTAGAAATCAAAGTTAAATAAAACAAATCTCTGTATTTTATTCAGATAGTACTTTCCTTTTCGGGGTTTGGGCAAGTTTTCATGGATTCACCATAATCATTCTGATATATTAGTGATTATAATTCCTCATGCTACAGATAAAAGCATTGAGGATTATTAGCATCATGCTGAAATATATTCATAGGCTGTATTCCTCCTGAAACAGATTTGCTATTGTAGTTTTCCTGTTAAAACTATAAATTCTGGAGTCCCATCTCACTGAATCATAATCTCCAGAGAAGAGGCCTGTGTTGATACAGTTTTTTTGTTTTTTTTTTAAACAATTACCACTTGGTGATTCTTACCAACCATTTTAAAACATTTTAAAATATGGGATTGTAATAATACTGAAGATATATCAAAATTTATCTTAATACAAGTTAGTAATACTCAAAACTTACAAAAATGTTAAAATTTTCTACTTACTGCATTGTTTAATTTACTTTAAGTGACTTGTATGAGAAAGGACATGATTTATCAAGGAAAAATTCTAAGATGGCATGTGGAGTTAGGCTTAGGAACTAAAATATATTGAAATATAGATAGAATTTTAGCAGATTTTATAACATCAGAAATTATTCTTCCATTTTGCACTGAATTAAAATACTTTTTTTGTGTCCAGTTTTAATTATAAATGATGAGATAAGGGAGATGGATTTATAATGCTGTTTACAAAACCTCTCTGAAAAAGAATGCATTTAGAATGTGTATAGACTTTGTCATAAAATGTGACAAGAAGAACAGATATGAATTTTACTAAATATATATTTTTAGATGTTGGTATTTGATGTGCTAGAGGAACCTTGGGATGCTACTATTTTGGGAATTTGCAGAATTACTGTGTTATGCTTCTCCTTAACTTACAAAAATTATATAACAGTGTTCTTATGTTTCCTGCCATGAGTAGTAGTCCTTTGTGGAATAAATTTTACAGATTAATTATACTTTAAAATATATGACTAATATAAACAATTAACATCAGTATGATCATCAATACTCTCATGGTATCCAGGAATATTCACGTGAAGGAAAAAGGAATATATGAACATACTCATCCAATCTCCAGTATTTTCTATACATGATCACTTGAGATACATTTAATTTGTTCTGTCTAAATGTTAAGTAACATTTATTTTTGATTAAAAATATAATGGAAACAGATTTTATTAAGTCTTTTCATGGAAGAAACTCTATGGAACAGCCTGATAATCTCCTGAAGGGTCACTGACCTCCATTTTTAAATTTGGATGTAAAAGAATGTAGGTACTCCCTGTGGAGTATTTGTATTCCGCTTCAGGGAAAAGGTTGGTACAACATCATTCTATGGCAGAGCAGACTCCTATCTTCCAACCTCTTCCTTCCATAAACAAATCTTTATGCTATATTCCATGACTTAAAATATGCTTCACACAAGAAGAAATCCAATCTCACCATGATGTCCACAATAGCATCATCTGGCTTTTGAAAAGAGTTCCTGGAATAGGAATTGCCATGACTGGGTTGTGACTGGTTGGTAACTTGTGGACTCCAGAATGATTCCATTTCTAAAGATGAATCACTGTTAGCTACTTCTCAACATCTTGATATCACCTTGATATGCCCTCATCCTCACAAGCTCTCAATGGTGTGTAAGGTAATAGAAAATTGAAAAGTAACCACTGTTTCCTGGAATGGTTGGGAAATCCTATTCTAATGGATCAGTATTAGGAAGGATTATCTGTGTCTGGAAACCACTTCTGAATTTTGGGGGTGGGGTGGTTGGTAAAGGGAATTTCCATGATTTGTATGAAGACCTACCAAAGCCTAGCCTTTATAATATAACAAGTATTATATGAAAATCCTTAGAGAGTACATGACCCTCATAAATGTATTTCTTGCAAAAGCCTCCCTGTACTAGGAATTTAGGCCAGAAGAACAGTTTTGAGAGGGATGTTTATTGCCTGCCTCTATGAAATAGTTCTTGCTTTCAAAATATTGGTTCAGTGAGGACATGTTTAGATACTTTGTTGTCCATCAGCTAAAATGATATTGAGTTCAGGCGAACTCATTCTGCCTTGTTTGTTTGGTTGTTTCGTTTTTAGTATTCATGGAACCTCCAAATCAGTTTTCTGCTTTCAGGCAGAACACACTTAAATTTTGACTTGTAATATAAATATGATTGTTTTTCCCTGCTGAGAAATGTTGTTAGCTATTGCCATAGTTTAATAAAAAATCTATTCTTACTGGAATTGTCTTTAATTATTCTATGACAATTAAAATTTAATACCTTCTTTTCACTTTTCGTCCCATGCCTTGCAAACATTTATGAAAGAGTAGAATAGATTTTGAATGAATGTAGAGTTTAGGGAATAACATCTTCGAATAGTGAAATTAATGAGTATGAAAGAAAGAGAAGCACTTCTTTTGAAGGACAGAGTGATAATGAACCTGTAAACATTTCTGAAACTCATTTGGCATATGTTGATTAGACTGGTATTTAGATTATATAAACACAGACTCTTGAATGACAAAAGAAAAAATTTTTAGTTGACTAATAAAGATATATGAATTTTATATAATAAATTACTATATGTACTTGGAATCTCAAAAAGATATCCCTAAAATAATGTATAAGTTAATGATCTAGAATGGTGCTATCAAATACAAATATAATGTGAGCTACACATTTAATTTTAAAATTAAACAACATATTAAAAAAGGGTAAGGGGGCGGGGGGTGGGGGGTGGGAGATGAGGGTAAGGGGGATCGAATATATGGTGATGGAAGGAGAAATGACTCTGGGTGATGAACACACAATGGGATTTATAGATGATGTAATACAGAATTGTACACCTGAAATCTATGTAATTTTACTAACAATTGTCACCCCAATAAATTTAATAAAATAAAATTAAAAAAAAAAAAAAAAGGGTAGAATGAAATAGGTGAATTTAATTGTAATTATATATTTTGGTATAATATATCCAAAATATTATCTTTGAACATAGAATATAAAAAATATTGGTGAGGTATTTTATGTTAATTTTTCATAGTAAGTTATCAAAAACTGGTGTGTATTTTTGAAAGGAAAACTGTTTTCTCTACCCGCAATACTTCTGACACCAGGTATATGTGGACTTTCCCAAACCAAGCAATTGTCCATTTTTCAGTGGACAACAACTGGGTGTCTTACGAATTTAACTGAATTATAACGCTATCTACCTGGAAGTAGTATCAGATCCCATAGGTTAAAGGCTCAGTCCCCTAACTCTGTCCTCACTTCAGATGCCAATGCAAGTTCAGATTGTCACCTGTTCTTCTGACCAGCCAGCCATCAATCAGTGGTTCCCACAATCCCCTCCTCAAGTTCAATAATTTGCTTAAAAGGCTCACATAACTCAGGAGAACATTTACTTACATTTTCTGATTCACTATAAAACAACTCAGGATGAGCAAGAGGGACATGAGGCATCGGACAAGGTATGGGGGAAGGGGTGTGAAGCGTTCATGCCCTCTCTGAGCACATCACCCTCCCAGCACCTTCAGGTATCCACCAACCTGGAAGCTCATCAAATCTCATTGTTGAATAGTTTTTATAGTTTAATCTCCAGTTCCTCTACTCCTTCCCCTTCACCTTCCCAGAGGTTGTTGGTGGGTGGTACTGTAAGTGCCAACCCTCTAATCACCTGGTCTTCCTGGTAACCAACACCCCTCCTGAGGCTATCTAGAGGCCCCAACCTGAGTCACCTCATTAGCATGAACTCAGGTATGCCCAAAAGGTGTTCTTTCCAAATAACAAAAGACACTTCTATTGCTCAGGGTATTTCAAGGGTTTTGGAGCTCTGTATCAGAAGCTGGATACTTTTTATTATATAGCACAATTTTACATTTATAGTACATCTCAATTCCAATCAGCCATATTTCATGGGGTTAACAATGTATGTGTTTAGTGGCTATTGTGTCGGAGAGGGCAGGTATAGAAAGAGCACTGAATATGTTAGCTGTGAGATTAGGCAACCCAGTTAATTTTTCATTTCCTCAGTTTCTTCGTGTATGAGACAAATGGATTAGATGAATTGTTTACACTATTATTTCCAATATTAAATTCTGTTACTCTAGAAAGGTATGTTATACAATCTAAGAATAGGCCATATAACACATTGTTGAAAAGATTTGTATGACCAAATTTATGTAACAGGTTGTGGCCTCCTTCGTACGATGCATTATTATCAAGTTCAAATAAAGTATCACAGAATTCAGTGTATCATCATAAAATGCCTTTAATTTATGAGGAAGATGTAATTTTCTGTATACTTTCAAGTCAGAATGAAATGTAATTTTGGGTCTAGGTGATTATTTTACTTTATACATATTCATTTCTCTAGCGTTTTTGTTTTCTAAGCACTCTGTTTAGTGACCAAGTACTTTGTTAGCTTTCTCACATAGTTAAATACTCAGCGATCAGGTGGTGGACATTGTTTAGAAATTAGGGAGTCCCTGGATTACCTGGCAAAGGAGACATTTTTCCTGACTACAAAAATATATTTAAAATTAAAGTAATATAGTTTATTCTTAATGATTCTATTGAACAAAATAATTTGAAAAATCAGTAAGTCAAGTTGACCAAAATGTGATGAAACTTGCAAAAATGTTGCTAATTAGAAAATAGTTTAACTTCTTTCCTTAGGGGAAGGAAAAACCTTGTTGTTTTTGACAATCCTTAAAAATGAGGCTTAATTTCTATTATTTGGTGTGTCTCACACTTACGTACTGTTGTCCTTTTTAAATTTTAGGAGACCTTTATAACTACCTAATAATGAAAATTGTACAGGTGATCTTTTACTTTTGTGACTGTTGCTGGGTTCTCTGACCACACTTTCTAATTTAAAGACTCTTGGAGGTAGAGTACGGATTGTATCTTCTTGTTTTTAGTATAAGCAATATTGTTTAGATGTCACATTTTAAGTTGTTTATTTAATGTTGTATAAATATGACAAATTGATTTTAAATAACTTTTTTTTGTAAAATTTTGTATGAAAATCAATAGGGTAAATTATAAAATAGGGTATTTAAAAGAAGTTTGTGTATATGAACGTTTTATAAAGGTAAAATGCTGTATAAATGTTGCATATTATTATTGATAAGAATAATAATGATGAAACATATTGGTGTAGGATGACACATAGCTTTATCTTCATATTGGTTTCTGAGGAAGGTGGAAACAGGGCTTTTGAATTATCTTAGTTCTGGATAAAACTATTGTCATGGTGTTTCATAAATTATAATATTTTACTTCCACCGCAAACTACATGAGTTACTTATATGGGGAATGATTGTTTGATATTTTTGTTTCTCATTGTTGTCAGAAAAACAAAAAACAAATATATTCTATGCCCCCAAAATGGAAAACGTTTATCCATGAAGATATATGTACTCCTGTGTTCTTTGCAGCATTATTCACGGTGGCCAAGTCATGGAAACAACAAAAGTGTCCTTCGATAAATGATTGGATAAAGATGTGGTACAGATATACAGTGAAATATTACCCAGCCATAAGAAAAGATGAAATACTGCCATTTGTGACAACATGGATGGACCTTGAGGTTATCATGCTAAGCTAAATAAATCAGAAAAATTTGAGAACCATATGACTTCACTGATATGTGGGATATAAAACTGAAAGCAACAAAGGAACAAGACAAACAAAGAAACAAAAACTCATAAATAGAGACAGCAGTTTAGTGGTTACCAGAGGGTAAGGGGAAGGGAGGTGGTAGAGGAGGGTAAAGTGGGTCAAATATATGGTGATGGAATGAGAACTGGCTCTGGGTCATGAGCTCACAATGTGATATATGGATGATGTATTACAGAATTGTACACTTGATCCTATATCATTTTACTAACCAATGTCACCCCAATAAATTAAATTAAAAAAAAAGAAAACACAAACAAATATATGTACATATACAGAGGGTGCCAAAAAAATGTATACACATTTTAGGAAAGGAAAAAACTGTATTAAAATTATAATACTCAATATATACCAAAAACATAAGATGAATACAAGTCACATTTGACTTCTGCAATTACAAGAGGTGCTCAAAGTGGTTAATATCAGCATAATTTTAATAGTTTTATCCTTTCTTAAAATGTGTATACATTATTTTGGCACCCTCTGTACGTGTGTGTGTTTGTGTGTCTTGAAAAATAAGCCATTAGTACAGGATTTTGATTTTGTAAAATATAATGGAAAATTATGTGACTTTTTTTCCTACAAAATTCTTTCTATAGAACAGATAATAATATATTCACTGTAATGTAAAAATTAATATTTTTCCAAACTTATTTTAAAATTCATGAATTATGTTCATCTTTAATAATGTTAAAGATGTTCTTACCTAGACCTTCTTTTTAGATATATGCAAACTCTGATAATTAAGGATGTGAACTTGTTGCAACGATGTTGCTAACCTTTTTTGATATCAGAGGGATTATGCATCATGAATTTGTATGAACTGGACAAACAGTAAGCCAGATTACTCTGTGGAAGTGCTGAAAAGGCTGCATGACTAAATTAGACGACTTGAACTTTTTGCCAATAATTCATGGCTCTTGCATCACAACAATGGTCCGGCTCACAGGGCACTGTCTGTGAGGGAGTTTCTGGCCAGTAAACAAATAACTGTATTGGACCACCCTCCCTACTCACCTGATCTGGCCCCCATTGATTTCTTTCTTTACCCAATGATAAAGGAAATATTGAAAAGAAGACATTTTGATGACATACATGACATAAATGGTAATATGACAACAGCTCTGATGGCCATTCCAGAAGAAGAGTTCTAAAAAATTGCTTTGAAGGGTGGGCTAGACACTGGCATTGGTGCATAGCTTCCCAAGGGGAGTACTTCGAAGGTGACCTTAGTGATATTCAGCAATGAGGTATGTAGCACTTTTTCTAGGATGAGTTCACAAACTGAATTGTCAGACCTTGTATATATATTATATATATATGGTCACACACACACACACACACACGGTCTGTGCCTTTATTAAATACCCTTGTTATGAACCCCATAGAAACCTTACAGATGACCCTTGGACAGTAGGCACTAACAAAAATGCTTAATTGGCACTCTTTGCTAAGAAAATTCTGGGTCACAAGCAGATATACTTTAACATCTTCAAAGTAAAGACTTCTTTACTTTTGAAGGCTGTACCCCTGTTGTATAAAACATAGTAAAAGGCATCACATCAATATTGATTATGGTATATATGTCACTGCATAGGAGTAAGTTAAGTTGGTTGAACCTGATTTGTAAAAATAATACTGGGTTTTGTAGTTAACCATTAACTAATCTTGACTTTGGACTTGTCTTTCCCTATTTTAAAGCCAATAATTGTTTTGTGTCTACAACCTGGGTACCTGGGAGCTTTTTGTTCTGAGGAACTATGCCTAGAATACTGGTAGTGGATGAAATAGCCTTGGTTTCTGATCTTATTACTGATTGTTTTATGCCTGGGGCACACACGCCAGTGGTTAGAAACACAGGCTTCAGAGCTCAACAGACTCTGGTCTGTGCCCTGGCTCCACTCTTATAGTTATGGCTTTGGGTATGTTTCTCTGTCTTCATAAGCCTCAGTTTCCTCATTTTTATAATGGAAATTTATTAGTACCTATTTTATAGGAATATTATATTAATATTAAATAATACAATTTAGGCACAGATTTTAGCAAGCGCTTGGCACATAATAACCACTCAGCACACGTTCAGGATCATTATTTCTTTTTTATGGTTATTAATACTATTTTTATAGTCATCAAGGATTGTACCACCACATCAATAACTAGGACATCTATTTGTGGCCATATATAATTATTTGTAGTTTAGTACTTTTGCAGTTTTCTAAACAAAGAATGGGAGACTAAAAGCCAAGATACTTATTAGTCAAGAAAACTTTGACTATGCATTCTAATAATGGAAAATAGAACCCCAAACAAAAATATGTGCATTTTGTTCACTTGTCCATAGTGTGTTTTAGAGGGGACCTATAGAAATTTTGGGTTGAATCTAAGAAGTTACTTACACCCAAGGCAAGATGAATGGGTCAAATGTGGAAATCAGAGTCAAAATTATTTAGTTGCTACAGATACCCTGCTGTAATTTGGAGAAATGAGTATTTGGGTGGATTGTCCTATGGCCAAGTAGATGTTATCTGTAAATTACCTGGTGATTGAGAATAGAGCCTCTTCACTTCCTGCACTGCAGAGAAGGCTTCATTTCTCAGATGCCCAGATTTATAGACCTCAGATAATACCTCATAAGGCTCCCTGTAGCATGTTGATAACTGGTGCTGGCTGAGAGCTATTTCACTCTCATCTAGCCCTTATGTGTAAATAAAATGGATTCTGTTGGGAAAAAAAAACAACACAAAAAACAGCCATTTTAGAAATATTACTATTTGCATGGAATTCTTCCTCTTCCTACTACTTACAATATATTATTTTGAAAGCAATGTCTGTAAATCTAAACAGTAGAAGAGTCTGTGTTTCAATGGGGGTCCATTGGCATAACTGAGAAACGTAAAGAAAATAACTATGTCAGCTGTCAAAATAGAGCATTCATTTGTAGCTTGTATTTTTCCCTTACAATAATTCTTTGATAATTTCCCAAAGAGGTGTCAGATTTAGAATTTCCATCTTCAATTCTCAAGAAATACCTTAAAATTTAACCAGTGCAGTGGCTGTCAGTGGAAAGGCTGGACAAATAGAAAAGATGAAAATCTTATTTAATTTTCATAATCACCTTAAACAGGAGCAAAATAATTTGTGTTTCACCCATCTTTCCTTTTTTTTTTTTTTTCTAAGAGAAAATAATAAAATGACTACATATGTAGAAATTACAAACAACTGACATTTCTTGTAGAAGATAATTTCAAGATCATAATTATAGAAAAATATTCATTAAGTAGGCAGTTAATGACTCATATATATATACACACACATATATATATATAATAGATATAGGTATAGATATAGGTATATAGATATTATTCTTAATGAGTTTACAATCTAGTTCCATCAAGTAATCACATCAAGGACAAATACCTAACAAATTTACTAAAGTTCTGACTTTTTATTAGATTGTGTGTCAGATCATTGCTCATTGCTTTCTGCCTCTGAAATTTCCGGGTTGTCAGTTTGGGTTGATTGAATAAATCACAACCAAAATTGATTTCCTTCACTATGAGCAAATTAATAACATATGTGTGCTATATGCTACTTTCTAACTCTCTTAGCTTATTAGAAAATATGTTGCTAAATTAATTGTTATTCAGTTTGCAGCAATTTAGGACTTGATCTGTTGCAAGAACTGTGTTAGGCACGTGAGGTTAATAAATAAGTAATAAAAAGTCTCTTAAGCAACAGAGATGGCAGAGACTGACATGGACATACGAATAGACTTAGTCAGGGCCCAGTGACAGTTACTGGGGGAGGGGGGTTTGGAAAGGAGGCCCTGTGTGACTGGGGATGAAGGAGTATCGAGGAAGGGGTATTTCAGGGACGAGGAATATTTGGGCAGGACTTTGTATTACATGGAGTTGGGGAGTGGAATAATGGATCCAAAGGACAGATGGGATATCATGTGACAAGGCCTAGAAGATGAAAAAGCATGATATGTCTGGGGAATAACAAAACTCATTATAATACGTTGTGATGAATGCTAGGCTGGGGGTTCATGAGCACAGATGTGGGAGCAGAATCCCTCTCTGTATCATGTGCCTGACACACTAAATGCTCTCAAATATATACATACTATATATTAAATAAATATTAAAAAACTCCCCATACTTACACATTCTTTAAATCTAATTTAATATGTAATTAAATTATAGTTTAATATATTGTTGGCAAGTAAGAATTAACAATAGGTCTTGTTACTTTGTTTCAATCTGAAAAGAGCATTAGAATTATGTGTGTCATTCAATACATATTCAACAAATAGTTATTGAGCACCTAGTATATGCCAGAAACTGATGTAGATGTGGGGATGCAGCAGTCAACAAAATAGAAAATCCTGTTTTCTCATAGAGCTTACATACCATTCCATGCACTATAGAATCATCAGATAGTGATTGGCATTCGTGGAACTAGATTGCATATGAAATGCCATGTAAAACCAAGCACATAAAAACCAAGCAGATGAAAACAAATCAAAACAAAATTAAAAAAAGCGACATTACTGTCATTTAGTCACAAACTCATCATCAAATATTTACTAAATTTTAACTCCATACCTGCCATTATGCCTAAGGCCTAGAAAACTAGAAAAAGGAATAGAGGGTAGGGTGAATGAGGATGTATAGACCTTGGAGTTTATTTATTTGAAGTAATTTTTGAAAACATCCTATCATATTAAAATTGATCTTTGTAAGCATTGTTTCCTTCCTCTGCCTTTTAGTTTTCATCATTATTTATGTGCAGATCTGCAAGCAATTCGGAAGAGTGTTAAAAATAATACTATTACTACTTTACAACTGTTGGAATTACTATGAAACATTTGAAAGGCTATGATCATTTACTTGACAAAAGAGTGTATTATTCAACCGAAACTTACTGTGCTCTGTCCTAAGAGAGATATTAGTATAATAAATATAAATAGAGCAGACTTTAGTGTAAGCATGAGTTTAATGTTGTTTTATGCCTGTAGTCAAAATCCTACTTTTTTAATTTCTCTATGAAAACTGTGTATTTTTAGTGAACTCCAAAATGAAGGGCATGAAGGTTTGGGGGACATGTCAGTCCAACCCCAATAATAAAAACCTTGTAGTCTAAGCCTTGGACCTATTTCCTTGGAATGTGATAATGAGCACATATGAGGTCTGGCAATTAAGATCATGAACTAACCTAGAAAAAGTGCTACACACCTCTTTACTGAATGTCACTACAGTCCCTTCAAAGTACTCCCC
This sequence comes from Rhinolophus sinicus, assembly GCF_057876585.1. NCBI lineage: Eukaryota > Metazoa > Chordata > Mammalia > Chiroptera > Rhinolophidae > Rhinolophus > Rhinolophus sinicus. Next base: position 71,478,436 of record NC_142516.1, on the reverse strand, counting down.
TTGAGAAGCTGTGCACTGTCGCCAGTACCTACTCCACCCTTCAATTTTGGAGCTCTTTTTCTGGAATGGCCATCAGAGCTGTCGTATTACCCTTGATGTCCTGAGTGTCATCAAAATGTCTTCCTTTCAATATTTCCTTTATCTTTGGGTAAAGAAAGAAGTCATTGGGGGCCAGGTCAGGTGAGTAGGGAGGATGTTCCAATACAGTTATTTGTTTATTGGCTCAAAACACCCTCACAGATAGTGCCGTGTGAGCTGGTGCATTGTCCTGATGCAAGAGCCATGAATTATTGGCAAAAAGTTCAAGTCGTCCAATTTAGTCTTGCAGCCTTTTCAGCACTTCCACAGAGTAACCTGGCTTACTGTTTGTCCAGTGCAAACAGTTCAGGTCGTCTAACTTTTTCATGCAGCCTTTTCAGCACTTCCAAATAGTAAACTTGGTTAAGTGTTTGTCCAGTTGGTACAAATTCATAATGACTAATCCTTCTGATATCAAAAACAGTTAACAGCATCATTGCAACAAGTTCCCGAACTTAATTTTCAGACCTGGTGCAGAGCAGAATAAGTTTTAGCAAAAGTATTTACATTGTATCAGGAGCAACTATTTCAGAATTTAAGTCAAGTGAGTTTAAATGAAAGACATGTTATCTCAGTCCTTTTAAACAGCCTTTCAAGGTAAGGATCATAATTGCCATTTCACAGATGAGAAAGTGAGTCTTGGAAAATGAACTTACCTACATCACCAAGGAGGGAGTGAAACTAGGATTTAAATCGGCGTGGTATGATAGAGATCACTGCTCTTGATCATTAAACTAACAGCTTCTCCAAAGTAAATGCTGAATGTAACTGGTGGTGTGCTTGTACTATGTCAAATTTCTGAGACTGGATCTAACTTGTAGCACATATGAAGAGCTTATCTGCGTCTTTGATTAGATACTTTGGTTTGGAAATGCATTAATGACCACTGCAAGGCAGAAAAAATAGTGTATAAAAATTAAATCTCTGCACTCATTTCATGCTTTCAATGATTTATTTAACCTTCTGCTCTCATTTTTTCAGAAGAGCTTTGGATAATCAAGATGTTTCAGAATCATTCTTAAAGAGAACGATAGCGTGCCCAATCCCCTCGTATTATTGAGGGGATAAATTGAGGGCAGGAGAGGTGAAGGCTAACCTAGATCCAACTCATAAAACCAGAACTATGGTGAATACTTAGGTCGCTTGTGCTGTCTTATTGGTAACACAACATCTGCATTAGTTAAAGAGCTTGCAGGAAAAAAGGCCTTGATAAAGAATATAATGTTTCTTAAAATAGGTCAATCATATTTAAAAATGTAGACCTATCTCTCATAGAATTTTCTAAGATTAGTAATTGAGGAGAAATAATATTTTACTCAATTAAGTCATCATTCTCAAACAGTCAACTGTGCGGTCTTTGCAGGAATTCCTCACAGCTGCTCATAAGAGGAATAGGAACAGATACAGTCTCTCCTACAGAAGTTCAGAGTGTGATGTGTCCTAAATTGTCCTGTTTCTGACTAATGTTTTGACTGACACATTCTTTTGTTCCTCTGTTGGTGCAATGAGACAGCAAGGTAGGTGAGCTGACATGGATCTAGCATCTTTTCCCACCACTCTCCTTGTGCTCTCTTTTCATCCTCCAGAAAACCAAACAAACGGGCCACAACCGATTCAGGAACACAATGTGATTGGCTATGGTGAGACAGAAGTTGTAACTGCAGACGTTGGAACTACTTACAGAAATACGTCATGTGGAAGCTAAGAGCTCAGATCACAGATGTAGAACTAGATCTGGATCTTGGCTCATTCATTTAACAGATGTGTGTTAACTGGGCAAGTTACTTAACCCTCAAGTCTCAATTTATTATTTTTTTGATAAATTGAGGATAAGCATTTTTTTAATAGTACTCATACCATATTGATCTCATAAGCTTAAGTGGGAGATCATATATGTGTAAAGTGCTTGTAATGTATTAAGTGCTAGATTAATGTTAGCTTTAATTATTAGTGTCCCAGTAATATTTAGCTTCACAGAGCTTCTGAGAATAAAAATCTTTTTAGCTGTTCCTCATGTTGCCCTTTATTCAGGCCAAAACTGTTAAGAGGTCTTCCTTCCTTCTTTCCTTCTTTCCTTTCTTCCTTCCTTCCTTCCTTCCTTCCTTCCTTCCTTCCTTCCTTCCTTCCTTCTTTCCTTCTTTCATTCCTACTTCCAAATTTAGATTGTACCTCTTTGGTCTTTGATTTCTTCTTTAAAAAAAAAAAAATGTTAGTAGAGGATAATATCCTTTTTACAAGACTATTAAGGTGAATAAATGAATTTATGGGCCTGATACATAGTAAGTAATCAGTTGATGCTCACTGCTATTATTTTTTATTATTAATTCTGTATTTCTCAAGATAGCAAACATCTGAATATTTCCAATGGTTTAATTTATGCCTTTCCTACCTGTCATAGCACATTCAGTTGCTTCCTGTTGAGTTATTTAATAAGATAGTGAATTTCGACAACTGAGAGACTATCATATGAGATGAATTTTTCAAAAGTCAGTGAACCATGCCGCCAAATATTAATTTTGAGTCCTGCAGGTATGATAATGATAAAATAGACTAATTTAAGAACCAATTCCCACATTCAATTGACATGTTATCCCAATATATTTTTATGGAAAACAGTGCCTGTGGCCTAGGTGTAAAAGTAATTTGGTGACCAAATTGCTGGTTGAACAGTTAAAAAAAAAAGGCAACTTACAGTAATAAAACCTATGTAGTTGACCTTTCCCTCAAGTTATTTCTATAAGTTACTACATTCACTCATCCATTTATTTAACTGCATACATTGAATATCTCTTATATGGCAGGTACTCTAGAGTTCTAAACATTTGGTAGTTCTAAAATTTAGTGGGAGAACAAGACATTAATGAAATAATGACCTAAATAAATGGTAATTTTTAATTGGGGCAGAGAGCTGTGCAATACAATAAGGCCTCTTGAAAGGGGAATTTGACATGCTCAAGAGGATTAGAGAGAAGGACTCTAAAAAAACCTGTGTGATCTGAGATGTAAAGGACTTTATGTGTAGCTCAGGTTCAGATTTTGTATCCATTCGTTGGAAGATATCACAGGTGTTTATTTAGTGCAATCTCATTCTCCTAAGTGATTGCGTTGAGCAAACAGTGAAGGGAGAACCTATCCTAATGATTTGATTCATTTTACACTACTTCCAACCTTCAAAATGGACAACTGTACAGTAGGTGGTTAGAATAGTGTAAAACACAATCAAATCGTTGATACAGGTATTCCCTTCACTCTGCTCAAAATAATGACTCAGGACAAGCAAATGTCTTTCTCGCAACACAGCCAAAGTATTCTTGTTCTTCTTTGCTGAACTGATGGTCACAACACTTCACTGTCTAATTTTTCCCAATGGAAATAAATAAGAATTAGAATGCTAATGACTTTTTGCATCTCTCTTTTAAAATTCCAACCACGCTGTAACTGAATAAACCATATTTTATTTCTGAAACATACCTTTACTATGAGTTGCATCATCTAAAATTTTTCTGCATAAAACAGTACTTGAAAAAGCAAGAGTTCATAACGAAGTATACAATTGATTAATTAATTCTACCGTTATATTATAGTAGAAGGTTTAAATAGAATTTCTGAATTTTCTTTCCTACTTCACTTCTCCCAAAGAGTAAGGAAGACATTCCAGAGAAAAGATTGTGCCCAGGGTAGTTGATGAAGTTTCTAGAGATTAAAATGAAGCACCCAAGTGCCAGGTAAAGGGCTTATCATATACCTGCTGTGGGCTTCTTAAGATGAGGTAATATAACTAAGAAATCTTCTAGAGCCAGTAGCCTGCAGGTGTCTGAAGACAGGAAACTGTGTGGGATGAAAATCTAATCCTGTTTATAGTCCTGGAAAGTGATGAAAATCACCGTCAGGGGTGGCTTTCACCAGAGTGTTATGTGTACCTCGGCGCTTATGTCAAACCTGGTACAACCTGTTTCAAACTAATTCAAAACACAGTCTCTGGTTAAAATAATGTAAAGACATTTTAACTTTGCAGTATAAACTTTGAGTCCATCCGTCAGTTTACAGCTGCATGAGTTTGGGAAGTTTACTTAGCTGATCAGAGTTTCTTAGTTATTCTCCTGTAAATTGCGGCTACTCATACATATATCAAAAAATTATTGTAGGAAGAAGATGTTAGAAATGATGTTTGTAAGGTATTTACTACAATGCCTGGTACATACCTAGAAATAACTTAATAAACTCTGCCTGTCTTTATGTTTCTCATTTTAAAATATGTAAGCACATAACATAGTTATTACTCGTACCATAACATAGTTGACTTATCACATGCTTGATAGTTTCATCTTCTGTGATTCCGAATTATCCTTCTCATTTTGAATAGGTTACAGGGAATTTTGGATAATGGTCCTAAATGTCCTTATTTGGATAGGCATACTTGCTTATCTTCCAATGCTCGTGTTCTGGGCAAGGCCTATGGCTATGGAATTCTTTGGAGTTAAAATAAAGCCAATGATTTCTGTCTAACCAGGGTTATATATGATCATTATTTTGGAAATATTTTCCGTAGACTTCTCTCTTCAGAATAGAACATATGACGATTTGACAACTTTAGGAAAACTGGTGTGTGAAGATAGAGACTCACTCCATCAAAGTTTTATGACAGTTATAATATATGAAATTATGTATGTTTTACATAATTGTAAATATTACAATCTCTGCATTTATCTATGTTTAATAAGAATCACTAAAAAAAACTATTTTATAGGGAGGCTGTATTCCTTTTGGCAGGTATTTTCCTCTTTGATCTATGAGTTCTCATTGCTTCTCTTTTGCTTATGCATATTCGGTGATTGATTCATGAGATGGCAAGCTAAAGATACTCCTTTTACCTCGCCATTCATCCTTGGATCCATTTTCAACATACCAAGGGTAGGTGTGTGGAATAAAAGGCAAGAAAAAAATGCCTGTGATGCTTGTCTTCCAACTCATGCCCAGAACACGTCTATCATAACATTGTTATCTTGTCAAAACAATGATCCTGTATCTATACCCAAGTTAGGAAAGAGAATAATGCAGTGGTTTAGTGGCTGGACTACAGAATCAGTTCTGGATTTGAACTCTGGCTCTATAACTTTGTAGCTGTTTAACAAGGTCATCTCTTAAATGGGGATTTTCATGTAGCGGTTCCTACTTCAGACGTGTGATGCAAAGATTCGGTGGCATAATAACTACGGTATAAAGCACATAATGCAGCTTCCTAGGCCCACTAATAATGATTTATAAGGCTTAGCCTGGAACCTAGACATTTGAACATTTTATAAATATCACAGGGAATTCTGATATAGGTGGTCAATGGAGCATTCTTCAAGATAATGTGACAAATTGCTCTTTGTCAATCTGGATCACAGAAACCGTATGTCTATTTTAATTTATTTGACTTGACAACTTTCAGAGTTGAAGACTGCTATAAATTTAATGAAAGGCTAATTGCAATTTTGACTTGACAAGCAACCTCATTGGCACACATCTGTACATATATCCAAATGTACACGAATGAACCAAATTGTGAGAATGATGCTTAGGGTATTATGAAAATGCTTTGCTATTCAGGGAACAATTCTGTAGCTTACTCATATCAATGCCAATGGCAGTTATGTAGTCAAAATTTATCCAAGCCAATGGGTAGAGAATTTTTTTTAAGAATAAATTTGTACTTCTGGACTTTTCCAGGCTTGATTAAGACATTTCATTTTCTAATTTACGAACATTAAATATAAGATTTTTATTACCAGTGTGATTAGACATGCTACTCCAGATGCTAATCTTCATTTCCTAAACAAGTTATTAAAGCAAGTAATCAGTCATTCAGATTTTCATTTGGTGGCTTTAATTTCAATCCCTTCAGCAGTAACTAAATGAAAACCACTCTGCCTATAGAATACTTATTCTGTGCCCCCTGCCTCATGGGTTTTCCCTCCATTTTCTTTCTAAATGCTATCCCGTTTCCAATCTTTATCTTTTCTTCCCTGCTTTTCTTTCCACTGTTAGTGGGAAGACTAAAGGATTCCTAAGTCTGATCCCTCTGTCCCATGCAAACTCAATCCTCTCCTATTCTGATCCTATGGAAAGTAGTGATTTAGATGATCAGATCTTAGATGCCTTTCCAACATGGTGTTTGTCTTAACTCTTAGTTCACATTCTTGGAGATATGGTAACTGCTGCTTGTCTTCAGCTGCATACTTTCCTCTCCCAGCTTCGGATTTATATCTAGGTTAGCACCATTTTTTTAAGAAAATGTGTCTATGATAGGTTGATATATTTCCCCACATTTTGTTTTGTTTTGTTTTTGATGGCATGTTAACATGTGGATTTTCATTTCCTTTTATAAGCCCTGATTTTGAAGGACCATTAATTTTTTTTTCATGGTATTTCCTATTAATTTATATTCACTTTCCATTTCTTTAATTCATTTTTTTAAAATTTTTTGTCTGTTTTTGCTAAGGTGTAACTAAAATTGTTGTATCTTTCAATTTTAGTTTGTTCAACTCAAAAGATATTTATTGCTCTTAAATGTAGTGTAACAGGCACTGAATATTTGATAAATGATGATATTGTTTCCGCAAATAGCTATCTTGATCTATTATAGTATATTTTACGTTATACATTATACCAACGCAAATAGCTATAAATTCAGGGTATGTTTTGATCAAGTAGTACCTTGCAAGGCAGACCATTTAAAAAGGAAATCTTTTGGGCATAGATTTAAAGTAGAGTATATTTGTTTTTTTCCATTGGTTTGCAGCTTTATGATTTCTGTATTTTTCTTTAAGCATAGGTTAATGTAATCATGCAAAATCAAGTTATTATTATCAGTGAAACTAATACCACCTCTTTTTCCTCTTTATAATAATTAGCTAATATATATATATATATATATATATATATATATATATATATATATTTGATACTCATAAAAATAGGTAAATCGATTTGAAATGCTTTTCTCTGTCTGTTTGCCATACTTTCATGCTTCAAAATAGAGGATGACAATAAATACTTTGAATATGTGCCAACACCAGACATCAAAAGCATGGAGCAGCATCCAAAGTACGATGAGAATGGCAGTGTAGTCTACAATAATATTTAAGGACATAGGTTATGTCATCTCGTTTTTCCTGTCTTCCCTCTTTAAAAAAGAAGTTTAGTGAAACATTTATATAGCCCTTACTAAGTGCCAGACATTATTGTGAACACTTTACAAATACAACCTATTATTAGTCTCGTTTTACTCACAAAGAAACTGAGGCACAGAAAGGTTAAGTAACTTGTCCAACATCACACAGTAGAAGTGGCTGAGTCAAGATTTGAACACAAAGCAGAGTTCATTCTCTTAACTGTTATTATGCTAGTTTGCTAGGGTTTGCCCAGCTCTGTCCTTTATGTTGTGTGACCTCCAGGACAGGTTTCTGAATATTTCTGAGCCTCAGTTTTACCATTTGCATAGTGGGGATAATAATAACCTCATCGTAATGTTGTCTCATGACTAAAATGTACTTAGTTTAGTGCCTGCCATGCACACAGTTTCTTTTAAGGAATATTGTTTACAGTTTATGTGGCACGGAGGACAGTTACTCCTACCACTGCCTTAATCAGGCTGTCATATGGGGATGGGGAGGTTCTCCTCGATGGGCACTGCAGTACCTTTCTTGTTTCCAGGTACCCTCCTGTAATTCATTGCTCTCTCTATGGCCATGATCCCTTCCAAGTCTGCAACTGCAGTGCCCCTGCTCCCATTTAAAACACCAGCAGCTTAAATTTACTCCTTTGCTAACTCTTCTTAGTTAAGAGGTCATTTTGCCAATGTGGCTGATATTTAATTGCAATGGAAATAAAGCAGAAGAAATTATAGTGTAAATAGGATGATTGTTTTCTCATACATTTAAGCCTTTGAAGAGGAAAACTTACAAATAAAAAGAGGGTGTTAGGGGCAATTTGTCTTAAGACATTTTTCAAGTAGTTCCATTATTCCAAAATGCACTCCTCCCTTCCCAGTATACCGATTAGTGTCTTAAGGTATTATGGAAAATCCAAACTTTCTTCCTGAAACAATAAAAAAGGAGTGTTTATAAAATTGTATATTCTGTCAATCAAATCTGAGCTATCATTTATTATTCTATCTAGGAGGACAATCACAGTTTGAAAAATCATTTTGAGCAATCCAGTTCAGAATTTTTCTACATACTTTTGACTTTATTTTGCTTTCTACGAATACTGTTAAAATTGTTTTAATGAGTGAATAGCCTGAATTCCGCAGTTGTCTGTTTAGAATTTAGCAATCATAAGTCACAATTATGAACAGTATTTTAAATTAACACATTCTCCTTAAATAAAGATACAGTTCCTGGGCTCATTATAAGAAGCATTCCAAATCATGAATTTTATGAGGATCACAATGTAGTTTGAAAGTAATAAAAAAATCAAGAACATGTTTAGTTTTGTATGTATTTAATGGAAAACAAATACAGCAAATTATGAAATATGATACCTGTTACCCTCACTTACACTTGTAAATCTATGGAAATGCCTTCCTCTCTACTCCTTCCCTGGCTTTCCATGAAGTTTTCTGGAATACTGGTGATGAGATGCATTTTATATTACAACAAAATGAAAATTTAATGCCAAATTAATAAATGCATTGAAAAAAATGACCCAGAGGAAGGATACATAGAAATGAATGGTACTACAATACTTTTTTATGAGTTAGTCAGTGTGAGTTTGGTGCATTTTATGTAAAATACAATTTATATTTAAAGATTCATATATTTTAAGTATGAGGTTCCACATTATATCAATAGATATGAATATCAATATATGGTCATGATACTGTTTAATCTGTTGCCATTTGTTGATTAACTGAATTCAATTTACATATTGATTAATTTGTGTAAATGGGTCAAACTGCATTCTTCCTGAAGAATGCCAGGTTTTTTTTCGCAGTTTATGCATATATCTTTGGTAGACTGTAAGGCTACCTGCATAAGATGTTCTTTATCTTCCTTGGAACACTTGATTAATAGTAACCTGAGTAGCTGTCTTCTAGGTTTTTTAAAACAAGAAATCAAGGATTTATTTTTAAAGTAAAATTATCACAACAATCAAGATATAAAATACAGCCATTATAGTCTTTGGGTATTTTTCTGAGTAGTAGTTTTCATAGTTATAAGCCTTTTCAATCCTGAGAATAGGCGATTCAAATTTAAAATGTTGAAACCTCAAACGTCACAGTGGCTAAGACACTGCAATATTCAACTTGTAAAGCAGCTGTGTTTGATGTACTATGCAAAATCTCAGGCTTATGGAATTCATAAAAGTTCTCAATAGCAACAATTGAGCCAATAAAATTAATCACAAATTATTTCTCTCTATATCCTTGTGTAGAGCATATAAAATATACTATAAGCAACACTGTTGTTGGATTGAGGTTTGCAAAACAAGTTGTTTACTAGTAGGTGTGAGACTGATAAGAGTGTAGTGAAAGTAAACGTTATTTATGTGTAGAGCATATACATGAAAGAAAACATGTTTATGTGTGAAACTGAGCATAGCAAAATTGAGTGGTAGACATGTTCACCAAAACAACTTCTGGCTATCACCTAAGAAGTAAACAACTCCAAGGAAAAGAGGATAAAAGCAGAACTCCAGGGCAGTGCAGTGAGTAGACTGACGGGGCACTTAGCTAAGACCCTCTGCAGGGTGCAAGCCGCCATACTCCAGGACTCTCCCAAGTTCTTCCTGCAAGACCAGCTGTCTCAGACTCGTCAGGAGCCCAGTCATCTCTCCCGAACCAGGGACCTTCTCCATCTCGATTGACTCTGGGACTTGGTTCTTATTAAATTCTACTTCATCTTGTGTTTTATCTTGTATGAACTATGGTGCTTACCAGAGCATTGCCCATTGGAGGGACATTGGTTCCCAAATAAAGCTGTGTTACTCTATCTGAATCTGTGTGTCAGAACTTTGCTCCCCACTTGCGTCATGAGTACCACGCAGGGACGTAGGGCCTTGCCCAGGGGTTAGTGTCCCCTTGACTTTCAGAAAGAGACTGAAATGTGGCGACTGCCCTTCCAGGCACTCACAACAATCCTCCATTTTAGACCAAAGGTTGGCAGATATTTTCTGTAAAGGACAACAAATGTATGACAAATAACTACTTTGAATAAAGTCTTTAACTATAAATTCAGTACTGATTTATTTCTCATATTGACTTTATCTTAGAAAATGAAATATTTTTTTCTATGTTTATTTCATACACATACGAGGTAGGACAATTAAGGTCATGAACTTGTTGCAGTGATGCTGCTAACCTTTTTTGATATCAGAGGGATTATTCCTTATGAATTTGTACCAGCTGGACACACAGTTAACCAAGTTTACTATTTGGAAGTGCTGAAAAGGCTGCGTGAAAAAGTTAGACGACCTGAACTTTTTGCCAACAATTCATGGCTCTTGCATCACGACAACGCACCAGCTCACACTGCGCTGTCTATGAGGATGTTTTGAGCCAATAAACAAATAACTGTATTGGAACACCCTCCCTACTCACCTGATCTAGCCCCCAATGACTTGTTTCTTTACCCAAAGATAAAGGAAATATTGAAAGGAAGACATTTGATGACATTCAGGACATCAAGGGTAATACGACAACAGCTCTGATGGCCATTCCAGAAAAAGTTCCAAAATTGCTTTGAAGGGTGTACTAGGTGCTGTCATTTGTGCATAGCTTCCCAAGGGAAGTACTTCGAAAGTGATCATAGTGATATTCAGCAATGAGGTATGTAGCATTTTTTTCTAAGATAAGTTTGGGAACTTAATTGTCCAACCTCGTATACACGTATGATGCTTGCCATTCTAGCTTCTCATTTATAAGGTTGAGCAAATCCTTTGTAGAATGTCTCCTCACCACTGAATGCAACATTCCATATGTAGTATAGGAATAGCAAATAACAGGAAACGGTGGAACTTTTTTTGTTCTAGAAATGTTTATAATATGGATGCTATCACTTAACAAATATTACATTACCCTGTTGGTTTTCATTTAATTTATCGTTAAAGGAAGAAAAACAACAAAAACCCCTCCATGTCTTTATTTGATAAGTTATAATAAGGACAGATTTTGCTCATACTATAATTGTGCATCAATTCTTGAAGCCAAATATAGAACTTTACGTCCATCCGCGTAGTATTTACTTTGGGTTGGTTTTTGTTCATTATTATAAGTTGTCAGGATGAATATGAATCCTGATTTTGAAGTCCAGTAACTAGGTTATTTTTCATAACTTCCCACTGATCAGATAAGGGTTATCCATTATTAGTTCAAATGGAAACATTAACCAGCATTATTTGCATACAGTTGCTAAAATTTCATTGAAATGTGCTATTATTCAACCTGCATCCATCTTTAATGAACAGAGGAAGAAAATAGGTGAAATTCTTTGCTGCAAACAAGGCATACTTATATCAACGTCATGAGCCTGCTCTGCCAATAAACACTGTATGAAGCAAGTAGGTTTGTGTTACTTGAATTTAGTGATTCCATATTGGTTTTTAGACAATTATTGGTTTTCAAACAATTACGTAAGAAAAGAAAATGTTATTATTTATTTTTAAAAGCTACTGGGCATCTATCCTAAAATAACAGTTTATAAGTATCCTTCATCTATCAGTACATCTCTGCAGCTCTCATATTCTCCATGATTTGTTGAATGGTATTAATTTTTTATTTATGTATTTATTTATGTTTTATTTGTAAGGTGTGACAGCATTCTTGGAGACTTCAGTTCATCTGATGTGGTTAGTTAGATCCTTTGTTATTGTTTTTCCATAATTTTTATACCGAAGAATAAAATACTTAAAAGCTTCCTTTACTATCTTATACTCTTTAACCTTGATGAAGAAGTACAAAAAGAAAATAGAATTTTTAAAATTTGGACTTTCTCTACCCTATATTAATATTATGCTGTCTTGCACCAAGCAATATTCTTATGCCAGAAATAGCTTTTAAAGCCTCTTGTTTGCTCTCTGTAGCAATTTTCAGAAAGCTCAGTTCATTCTGGGCTTATTTTTCTTGGTGCTATAACTATATATCGTGTCACTGTTTTTCCTTGATTATGTGTTCCTTCTGTCTTTCTTTAAAAATATGCTCATTAGCCCTTACATATTTTCATTTAAATGCACACTGTTTTTACTTTTATATGACCTTGTATAGTACAAACTGTATTTCCTCTCTCTCTTTAGTTCTCCAATCATAGAATCATTCATATCCTATGTTCTTTCTTCTTTTAAAAAAAAATCAGGTTTTCTAACATGTCGATCACCTAAGTTTCTTTTTCTAATTTAAAGTTTTAAGACTGTGTATGGGTTTACTTGTCCTTAAGATTCTCATAATATGGATATCTCATATTGCTTCTTGCATGTTGATCCAAATTATGTTGAGAGCAGCAGGACTCCTCATTTATCCTTTCTCTAATGCAGGTTAACATTTCAGGCAGGTAAATCAAGAAATTTCAAAGTATTCACAGATTAAAAAGGATACTACTAAGAACACATCCAATAGTGTGTGTCGTCTTTCCTACCTTTCTTGTCTGTTCAGTATCAGGAATAGAATTGTCCATATACTTCACTTGCAGTCTGTCACTACTGCTTCATTTTTACTCTTCATTTTCGCTTTATTGAGATATAATCAACATATTACATATACGTTTAAAGTGTACAGTGTGATGGTTTGATATATGTATGTAATGTGAAATCATTACCATAATAAGGTTAGTTAACACATCTATCACTTCACATAGTGACCTCTTATTTTTTTGGTGGTGGTGAGAACGTTTAAGATCTACTCTCTTAGCAACTTTCCAGTATATAAAACAGTGTTGTGAACTATAGTCATCCTGCTGTACATTACATCCCTACAACTCATATTATAAATGGGAGTTTGTACTTTTTGAACATATTTCTACATCCTTCCCCACCCCTGGCATTCACCATTCTACTCCCTGTTTCTGTGAGTGTCATATTTTTAGATTTCACTTACAAGCGAGATCACATGGTATTTGTTTTTCTCTGTCTGACTTATTCCCCTTAGCATAATACCTTCACAGTCCATCCATGTCACAAATACCAGGATTTCCTTCTTATTTATGTTATATAAATAATATTCTATTATATACATAGTATTTTGAGATATATATGCATATCTCACATTTTCTTTATTCATTCATACATCAGTGGATGCTTAGTTTGTTTCCAAGTCTTGGCTATTATGTTTAATGCTGCAATGAACAGATACCTTTTCAAGATAGTGATTTCATTTTCTTCAGATATATACCTAGAAATGGGCCTGTTGGATCCTATGGTGGTTCTACTTTTAATTTTTTTTGGAACCTTCATGCTATTTTCCATAGTGGCTGTACCAATGTATACTCCCACCAAAAGTGCTTAAAGATTCCCTTTTCTTCACATCCTTGCCAACATGGGTTATCATTCTTCTCTTTTTCTTGTTTTCTTTTCTTTTTTTTTGATAATAGACATCCTAACAGGTTTGAGATGATATTGCATTGTGATTTTGATTTACATTTCCCTGATGATTTGTGCTTTGCCCATTTTTAAATTGGATTATTTGTTTTTAGGTTTTTTTTTCTTTTTGCTATTGAGTTCTATGCGTTTCTTATATATTGTTGATGTCAACTCCTTATCAGATATATGTTTTGCAAATATTTTCTCCCCCTCTGTAGGTCGTCTTTCATTTTGTTGATCATTTCTTTTGTTGTGCAGAAGCTAGTTTGATGTACTCCCAATGATTTATTTTTGCTTTCATTGCCTGAGCTTTTGGTGATATAGCTAAAAATTTATTGACAAGACTTAATGTCAAGGAGCTATCCCTTATTTTATTTTATTTTTTTGGTAGAAGTTTATGGTTTCAGTTCTCACATTTAAATCTTTCTCAGGATTTAGAATTATGTAATAAGATAACTCTATGACTGATAAGTAACTTGTGAAATTCTTCCTCCTTTATTGTATTTTCTTAACTCTTTATAAAAGGTTTCCTGTATAAAGCTCAGTTCAATAAATCTTTGTTCTCCCTACTTTAAAATGTAGTTAACATTCTCCCAGTACTCTGTTAGACAATTAAGTTGCCCTGCTCAACCTAACTGGGGTTAATTCTGATAATTGCTCTGTGAATATTTGCATAGGTTAACTTAAAAATGTGTGAGGAATGTCAGTGGGGGGTCTGATTAAGAAAATACTCACTTTTTTATTTTTAAAAGCAAAGAGTAACGATTGCATATTAATGCTATAACCATCCTATATTTTATGTCTTAAGATAGAAATAATTGCTATATAATTAAATTTGACTTCTACATCCTTTGCTAACAAGAAATTTTGGCTTTCCTGCTTGCCCTCATGTCCTGTACTACCACGTTTCCTTCAGTTTCAGCTAGATTCTTGTAAATTCATTTTGCTTTGTGGATATTAAGAATGATTTTAACACTACTTTTCCCTCCATTCAAATATTCAGTGTCTTTCTGGTTTTATGACTCAGGGATATTAACTCCTGTCTCTAAGGTGCCACTATGATCTGAAATGCACTAAGGAACTTGGAGGCTTGCAATGCAAAACACTTTGAGTAACCTTTATGTAACCTAGGTGGCATAGCTGACTATGTACATCACACATTCCCTCCTCAGTACCCAGGTTTATTAAGCCTTAGTTATGCTGCAATAACTTTATGCGAAAGCACCTGCTGTCAGCTCTGCTAAAACATGACTCAGCGCTCTCTCTCGTCTAGCATTCTGGAGAGAAAATCTCAGGTGTGACTTATTACTGCTTAAGTTTTGCCCACACTGCCTTTAACTCAACTAAATCTTGTATTCTTCTTTTCCTCAATATTTCCAACAGAAGTGACTACCACTTCATAGTAATTAATGAGAAACACACAGCTGAGGAACATACAGAAGGAAATCTTTCATATCTTGTTTTTTTTAAAGAAGAGGAAGTTTGAGGATGATGATTATTTTTTAATTTAGCTTTTTTTTTGGTAAGGGAATTCTGTGCCAGTGTCTTTTAGCTTTCCAAGTTGTCAACAGCACATGTGCTTGGCTCCTAGAGGGCATAAATTTAAGGTTATGTGATGTCTGACATAGTAATACACCAACACACACACACACACACACACACACACACACACACACAATTTGCGACTTTGTGTAATAGTGATCAGATTTTATCTATGATGGTGAGAACCCTGGTACCTCCTCAGTTAAAAAAACAAAACAAAAAAAAACGAAAGGAAAAAAGACATGCAGTTGCTGTGATGATGAAGTGGAAAATAACCTGAAAATGGAGTCAAATTCCCAAGTTTATGCCTTTGCTCTACCACCTCTGAGATACATAGCCTTGGGCCCTTTTCTTAAGTGAAAATAATATAATCCTCTGAAGTTGTTTGGAGGATTAAGTGAGATCATGTATGTAGAAGTGCTGTGTAAGCTGTAAACTTGTTATTACAATTGGGCAGAGTGTTAGAAAAGGTTTCCATTTTTGCTTCCACATCTGGATTCAGGAACTTCCAACTTAGTTCATATTTGTATTAGTCCACATAAATAGAGATTTCCTGTCCTTCCTTCCTCACTCCCTCCATTCTTTCTTTCTTTTGAAAGAAGCTGGAAGGATTAAGCCATTAGATCATGCTAAGGGAGAAAATAACCCATGTTATAAACATGTTTTATAAAACTAACATCAGCAGGCTGTATGAAGTACTTTCATCACATTTAATTTCTTCCAGACTATCTGAAAGTTTCTGATAATTTACACAAAGATTATATGTCACAGGGAATACTTACTTCTCTGTAAGAAACTGCTACCAGCTGGATATACTTCTGAGAAAATATATATTAGTTTTACAATTTAAAATGAGAAAATCTTTCCTGCCATGTCTGATACATAGGAATTTTTTGAGATAAGCCTAGATGAGAGAAGAAAAAATTTTTTTTTTCTAGTTTGCAACTAGAAAGTTAATGAAAATGTATTATTTTCTTACTTATTTCCCTATGCTACAATTGCAGTATCCTCTTCCTCCTTTGAATCTCAGTGTTCTAGGACTCATGTCTTAAAACTTCAGGGAAGATTTATTCCTCCTACAACATGTGAAAAAAAATCTCCCCCAGTTTTTTGATATGGAGTCTTAATTGATTTTGTGCCTTCCTTTTTTTTTGTTTATCTAAACAAAAGTACACAATGAGCAATCAAATTCTGACAGATCTATTTATGCTCTTGTTGTATATTTGTTATTCAACTGATTATTTAAATGAAAATTCTACTGGTGATTAAACTAATTATATTCACTTCTGAAAACAATGCCTTCCTCAAGATTTCTTAATCCACTAGGATATATGTGTGCATAGGTGAGGAAAGCTTTCCTTAAATATTTTAAGGTGCTTTTTGAAAATAATAGTCTCCATTAGTTTAACCAATATAAAGACAATGTTTACAATATTTTCCCCTTAAAAAGTAATTTATTTTATTCATCTTTTTAATAGTAACTGTAACAGAAGATCAGCTCCAGAAGATGGTCATAGCTATGATATATTTTTACAGATATGTTCTAAAATATGTAATTTTGATAAAGTAATATATGTGTTTTCCTTTTATATAGGGTAATTCTAAGACATTTGATTTCTACAAAATACTAAATAAAAGGAATCAGAAAAAGGAAAGTATAAACCATGATCTGCCATTTCTTCTTTTATGCTTTTAAAACACTTTTTTTCATAAATTACTACTAAGAAAGATCAAATTAAAAGAAATATTCCCTCCATGATAATGGTGATGATGATAACTCCCCATCTCCCTCTCCCTGAAGCCCCTGGCAACTGTCAGTTTATTTCTCTCTGCATTTCACTACTGTAGTCATTTCATATAAGTGGGGTCATACAGTACTTTTGTGACTGGCTTATGTCACTTAGCACAGTGTCTTCAAAGTTCATCCATGTTATGGCCTCTGTCAGAATTTTCCATTGCATGGATATACCACATTTTATTTATTCATTAATGCATTGATGGTCGCTTGAGTTGCTTCCACATTCTGACTAATTTGAATGATGATGCAGTGAACATAGGTTTACAAAATTACTTTGAGACCCTGCTTTCAATTATTTTGGAGATATATATATATATATATATATATATATATATATATATATATACATATATATAAATGGAATAGCTAGACCATATGGTAATTCTATTTTTAATTTTTTGAGGGACTGCCATACTGTTTTCCTTTGCAGCTGCACCATTTTACATTTCCACTGACACTTCACATGTGTTTCAATGTCTCCATATCTTCACCAACACTTGTTTTGTTTATTTTTTGATAATTTCCATACTAATGGATATGAAGTGGTATTGCATTGTGGTTTTGATTTGCATTTCCCTAATGAGTAGTGATATTGAGCACTTTTCCGTATGCTTATTGGTCATTTATATATCTTCTTTAAAGAAATGTTTACTCAAGCCCTTTGTCCACTTTTCAGTTAGGCTTGTTTTGTTTTCTTGTTATTGTTGAATTGTAGGAGTTCTTTATATATTCTAGATATTAATGATAGATCAGATTTATGACTTGTAAATATTTTCACTTTTCCACGGGTTGCCTTTTCACTTTGTTTAAAAAAATTTTATTTTTATGAGTCCAGTTAATCTAATTTTTTTCTTTTGCTGCCTGTGCTTTTGATGTGATATCAATATTTCATTGCCAAATCTAATGTCATGAAACTTTGCCCTTGTTTCCGTCTAAGATTTTTATAGTTTTAGCTCTTTAAGTCTTTGATCCATTTAGAGTTAATTTCTGTATATGGTGTAATGTAATGCTCCAATTTCATTCTTTTGCATGTAGATGGATGTGTAGTTTACCGGACACTATATTTTGAAAAGACTGTTCTCTCCATATTGAATATTCTTTGGAACCTTGTCAAAAATAATTTTACTGTATGTGTGTGAGATTATTTCTGGTTTCTCTATTCCATTAGTCTCTAAATCTGTCTTTATGCCAGTAACACACATTGTGATTGCTTTAGCTTTGTAGTAAGTTTCAAAATTAGGAAGTATGAGATGTCCAATTTTATTCTTTTTCAAGACTGTTTGGCTATTCAGAGTCCCTTGACATTCCATATGAATTTTAGGACAGAATTTCCTATTTCTGCAAAGAATCTTGTTGGGATTATGACAGAGATTGAATCAGATCTGTAGGTTGCTTTGCATATTATTGATCCTAGAGTTTTGTCATTTGTGGGAATATCATAGATAGACGGAATAATAGTGTTTTTATCCTTTGTGACTGGCTTCTTTCCACTTGCACAATGCTTTGGAGATCTATCTATGTTCTTGTATATGTCAATGTATTTTTCCCTATGTGTTGCTGAGATTCTGTTTTATTGGATATACTGCAATTTTTTTTTTCTAGTTGCTCTCAATTTTTTTTTTGTTTTTGACAGTTTGATTATGATGTGTCTCGGTATGATTTAGTTTCCCTTGTTGGGGTCTGCCAGACTTTTTCAATCCATAGATTTGTGATTTTACCATATCGGGGAAGCTTCAAATATTTCTCTCTCTCTATATATATATATATATTTTCTTTTTTTTTTCTTTCCATCACCATATATCTGATCCCCTTTACCCTCATCTAAGACTTGAGAGTTAAAAGAAAGGAAAGAACTCTACAACAACTTTCTGACTCCATCACAAAGAGCAATATAAGAATAATGAACATACCCGAAGGAGAAGAAAGGGAGAAGAAAACAGAAAGTATATTCAAACAAATAGTCAATGAGAACTTCCCAAACTTGTGGAAAAAACTGCATCCTCGAATCCAAGAAGCAAATAGAACACCTTGTTACCTCAACCCCAACAGGCCTTCTCCAAGGCACATTGTATTGAAGCTGTCAAAAATTAATGACATAAACAAAAAGAATAATTTTTGGGTGTACAGCATGGTGACTATAGTTAACAATACTGTATTACTTGAACTATGCTAAAATAATAAATCATAAGTGTTTTCAGGAGAAAAACTAAAGAAAAGAAAAGAAAGAAAATGACAACTATGTGAGGTACTAAATATGTTAATTAGCTCCATTGTGGAGATTATTTCACAATGCATACATATATCAAACAGTTAAATTGTACAACTTAAATATATATAATTTTTATTTGTCATTTATACTTCAATAAATCTAGGGAAAAAAAGGTCTCAAGGCAGCTCTATATAGATTTCTTGAGTTCCTTCTCTGTACAGCTTCTTTCTTGGAC
Source organism: Rhinolophus sinicus (assembly GCF_057876585.1). NCBI lineage: Eukaryota > Metazoa > Chordata > Mammalia > Chiroptera > Rhinolophidae > Rhinolophus > Rhinolophus sinicus. Next base: position 71,459,020 of record NC_142516.1, on the reverse strand, counting down.
GCTGTCTCATAAACTTTAGCAACTCAGTAATCCTACCTTGATCTCTGTCTTTTCAGCTTAACAAGATCCCTATGAACTATTTGGGAATAATTTCCAATGTCCAGAAATAATTATATTATTACTGCCCATTTTATATTCATTAGTGCTGGTAGAGACAATCTTTATCAGTTATTCTTTCTTGCTTGGGAGCCAAAATTGGATAGTCTTCAGTTATTTTTAAATTGAACAATCAAAATTACAGATTAAAACAATAATCTGAAGTTGTTCTCTGTTCTTTTTTTCTGTTTGCCATTTTTCAATCCACTTAGCTCTGACCTTCTGTCTTCTCCAAAGTCCAGGATTTTTAGCTAGCCCTGTGCTATGCTCAGAGATTAATGCTGCCAGATGAAACATCCCACCGCAAAGCTCTAAAACGTGTAATATCAGAGATGGCATCTGGACATTCAGCTGGCCCATCTGGCAGAACTTTTCTGGGGTCTTTTTATCTGGCAGCACACTTGGCTAGGGAGGCAGCCATGATCTTTTCCCAGAGTTGAGCTTTCTAGCGCATCATCTTTCCCAACTGCCTTGACTTCTTGCATGATATGCTTTTGTTTGGCTGCCTACTATAGAGATATTACTTAATATTTAATCTGATAATTGAGGTGCTTTTTAATTTTTAACTCTGAAAACAAGGGTTCATCTCAGTAACTTCTGGCTTGGAAGTTTATTTATTTTGATGTTAGATGATCCATCAGCAGCTCAGAGGTAGAACGAAAGGTTTAGTAATTAACTCTGTCAAAAGTCATGCACTATAAGTTTTGGTGTTAAATGCAAATTAAGACTCCCTAAGGAAAGCTTAGAAGAAAACAACAACAACAATAACAACATAATAACCTATATTTACTAAAAGTTTTAGACTCTTCTTATGGTTATATATCTAATAATATGGGAGTGGTTTTTTTTTTGGGGGGGAGTATTGATTTTTGCCAAAATTCTACTTGACTTTTAGTTTTGGCCCATTTATTTGTGTTCCGGAGTTATTGCTCTTAAGATGAAACTAGAGGGAGAACTTTGTAAAAATAAAGTAAGCTGTCACTGGAAGCATTCTGTCAGGAAACTGTTCATGTCAGTGAAAATGCATGTGTTTTGACTTTTATACATTTTACAGATAGGAATAATTTCATTATAAATAAGTATTTTTAAAATATTTTATTAATTTTATGGATTATTGGTTAGCTTTTCTGGAGTTTTACAATCAAAGCCAGTTGTCATTATATGCATTCCACAATAAACAACAAGTAACGCATACTTCAAAAATATTATGACCCCATTTTTTGTTTTGTTTTTAAATTTTATTGTATTTCTAGTAATACCAGGAATCAGAATTTTATACTCAGAGCTTAAAAATAGCTTCTTGTAAAACAAAGGCATTTAATCTGATACCCTTAAAAGGAGGGCAGAAACAAAAACCACACACACACACACACACACACACACACACACACATGCTTTCTATATACATATTGAATATTGGATTTTAAAGAACTCTTAAATTGGTTTACGTATGCCAATACATGCCATAAATTGTTGGAAAACCTCATGAATTCAATTACCCACTCAGGGATTGCCAAAAGAGATCTCATTTGAGAACTGTTATACACATATTTCACCTTTCATTGCTACTAGTACAAGATTTAATTAATAGTTTCTGAAATATGATCATTACCTAACAGTGTGGGGTATTGGGCAATAGTCAATCATATGGATCAAAAATTAATTTCTAGGCCTTTCAAAATTTAACCAAATTGAATAAGCTGTGATCTTACATTTAGTTATAAATTCATTGTGTGCTAACTTCTCGCTCTAAAACAAAATAGATAAAAAAAAAAAAGTTGGGGAATATTGGGGGACAGTGTGTTTCTCCAGGGCCCATCAGCTCCAAGTCGTTGTCCTTCAATCTAGTTGTGGAGGGCACAGCTCAGCTCCAAGTCCAGTCACTGTTTTCAATCTTTAGTTGCATCGAATTGGCAACCTTGTTGTTAAGAGCTTGCGCTCTAACCAACTGAGCATCCGTTGTCTTCAGTCTCGTTGTGGAGGGCGCACCTCACTGGCCCATGTGGGAATTGAACCTGCAACCCTGTTGTTTAGAGCGCGCACTCTAACCAACTGAGCCACCGGGCTGCCCCTAGATCTATTCTTAAGGATTTCAAAAATGGGAAAAGAATTATATGATGAACTTGATTTTGCTACAAGCAATATAATTAAAGTGTATATAAAATACTGATGAAATTGAAAGGACTGAGAGGTTAAATCTGAATAGAGAGGAAGAGAGGGAGAGGTCAAATAATTACTCAAAAGTAGATGTCACCTTTGAAGGATGGACATGAATTGCATGATGGAAATGGCAGAGCTGGGAGTTCTGGGAAGATGGAACAGCGTGACTATATGGCTACATAAGTTCTTAAAATTGTATAATATAGTTACTAAAGATTGATAAAGGTAAAAAAAAAGTCTGTGTTTGAGTATTAGCTACTTAATTTTCCAACATAAAGCTGAAATTATATGATTGTTATATCTCTGCTTTTCTTCTTTTTTTTTAAGTATTGCTTTCCTTGTTAATGACCTACCAACACTTCCAACTTCATCTGATTTTTTTTTCTTTTTTAAATTGTTCTAAGAAGACTTCACATGAGATCTACCTTCCTAACAAAATATATAGCCAGTATGGAAAAGAGTATGGAGCTTCCTCAAAAAATTAAAAGTAGAGTTAGCATATGATCCTGCAGTCCCATTTCTGGATATTTTCCCCAAAGAATTGAAATTGGGATCTTGAAGAGATAGTCCCCCTACAGACCCCATATTTATTGTAGCCTTGTTCACTATAGTCAAGATGTAGAAACAACCAAATGTCCATCAGTAGATGAGTACATATAGACAATGTGGGGTGTGTGTGTGTGTGTGTGTGTGTGTGTGTGTGTGTGTGTAGAGTGGATATCATTCAGCCTTAAAAAAGAAATAAATCCTGATATATACAACAATGTGAATGAAACTGGAGGACAAACTAAATCATTATTCTAGTTTTCTTTAATATTCTACACTAGGTATAAGCTACACAAAAACATTTTCTTTTATATGCTGGAAGCTCTCCACCAATACATTTTACTTTTTTACACTCAAAGTTTAGTTCAAATCATGGTTTAATACTCAACTCATCTAAGAAAACTCTTTTGATTCATCTTATCCTACCTACTTTACATCACCTCAGTTTGGTTTATTTTATTTAAAAATTTTTTTTAACATAATGTGTCTGCACTACATGCTTGCTTGTATGCATATGTTTTCATGGATGAACACTCTAATTTATGGATGCCTTTGTTACATTTAGAATAAAAGTGCTCAAGGACAAGAATTGTTTATTCTTCTCTTTTTGACCCCATCATACCACAGTCCATATTTCACAGCTGTGAACACAGAAAAGAGGTTTAAGAAAAACATGAAATAGTTGAGGCCCATTATCTCTTAATGCTATGACAAACTGCTGTTTTGAAGCATTTATAATTTTGCTGCAGAAACTACATGAAAGCAGGAAAACAATTCCTTGAAAACATCATTTTGGTGCTTTGAAGTAAATTCGTAAAATATCAAAAACATCCCAAAGCATATGCAAAATCCAAAGAAACTCACAAGCACAAACAACATTTAAAACATGTGCCAGTGCCTTCATTCACTTAGAAGGGATTCTGAAGAAACAGTTAACCACGGTAATTCAGTTCCATGTTTTATGCCTTGTGAAATAATGTGAACATTGAAGTTTGGGAACTCTTTATTTTAATTATTAATTATTTATTTTTACACTTGTATCCCTTCATCTTTTGGATTTTTTTAAACAATAATTATATGTATTTATTTTACTTGTAATTAAATTTATTGGGATGACATTTGTTAATAATATTATATGGGTTTCAAGTGTACATTTCTATAATACATCATCTATATATTGCCTTGTATGTTCAACACTCAGTCAATTGTCCTTCTATCACTAATTATTTGACCCCCAAAGAACAGTGTGTCTTTGTTCTAGTATCCTTTATAGACTTCTGTAAAACATATTTCTCCCAATAGAATTATAGAACTTTTGTTAAAAGATATTTTATCATGATGTAAATTTTATTACATAGAAACAATTTAGGGGGATTTTTTTCCCCTAAAATGTGATTACTATTTGTTGACAAAAATGAAAACAAGAAATGTTTCCCCATAACACTTTGATTCGCCAATTACTACGTTGATTCTGAAGTAAAAAAAAAGTGATGTTGGATATGAAAGTAATAATCTGTATTTCTTTTAAAACTCAGGATATTTTTCTCAGCTGCATCTATAGTCTAATCATGTCATAATCTCCAATTATTACTTTAGCCATTCTTCATTGTCTTAGTTGCTTTTGTTGATGAGTTTTTCGCCCAGATTTAAGCACAAAACATGTTTCATAATTTTAATTGTGAATAACAACTCTAGACACAAAAGCAACAAACCACCAGAAATAACCAGTATATGCCATTAAAATATTTCTTACTTAGAAAATCACACTGAAATTTCATCAGTAAGACTTGTAAAGCTGACAGAGATTAAAATAACTTTATTAAGATTATCATTACTTTTTTTGTTCATATTTAGGGATGTAATTAAAATTGTCATAAATAGGAAGTCTCTGTTTTCCTTATTTTACCTTTTCTCAAATAGTAATACATGTTTTAGAGGAATTACTTCCAACACCTGGAACACTCAAGATATAAGAGGGAAAGGATATTTTACAAATATGATTGATGGAGAAATCAACACACATACACATAAACTAAGGCCTGTGTAGTGGTGACATTAACTGAAGTGATGAACCGATAGATCCACTTCAGTACGGTTTTAAATTGCTTGGAAAGAAAGCTTTGCCTCTCTTTCAGAAGTTTTCCAGGCAATGTATCATCTTCATACTAACCATCGTGTATCTTTCACACTTAATTCTTGACAAGTTGCCAAATAATATAAATGGTGAACGGAGACAGTCTTAGGATCCCGATAGCAGCACAATAGCCCGGGTCAGAAATGGTGTTAATTCTACACCAAGCTTTTCTCTGTTCATCAGGAGTTTGTTCAAATTTGAGAAGTGCCAACTCTCCGTTAGTGGATGTTGCCCAGGTGAAGAGAACTGCAAAAGAGAAATGTAACATGCCATATGTGACTTCAACAGAAATAAAAGACACAGCACATGTGAATTTCAAAAAAAAAATTAAATGATTTTTTAGACACAGGACTAAGTCGCATTATATATATATATATATATATATATATATATATATATATATATATATATATATAAAATAAAGACTAATGGAGTTTTGCTAATGATGCATTGCTCTTCTGCCTTGTGATATGCTTCTCATAATGTGACAGGGCCTTTATTATACATGTAAAAATGACATTAGTACTGTCTATATTTCCAGAGAAGCAATGATCTTGTTATCAGAAACTGTTTATTGCTGGTGTTGAAGTGCTTTAATATCACTTCCAGCCAGCCTTGGTCTTGGTGTCTAGATGGATGAATCAAAGGGCAGTGGTGAAAGGAAGAAATAGTTTAAGCCCTGGTTGAAATCAGTGTAAGACCTGGTTCTTTCATCCATAGAATGAAGTTGAATATTCCATAGTTGGGGTATGATAAGTGAATTATATGGTTATTTATCTGGGAAGATACCAAAACACCAGTTCTACAGTTTTGTATTAGGCTGAACCATATGAAATTGCCATTTTTGTGGGTTGAAGAAGGTCAAACATTAACAATTTCATATAGCTCAACAAAACACTTGATATGTTGTAGAATAACAGTACCTTTAAGATTTCAAACTACGCAATCACGCACATGTGCTTATTATGTGGGAGACGCTGTGCTAAGCACCTTCCAAAGGTTTTCACTATTAATCATGATGGCAATACAATCAGTAATTAATATTATTATTCCTGTTTTTAAAGATGAAAAATTGAAACACAAAGATGTCCAGTATTTAAGGCATACTGGCGGTGAGGGGTACAGCCAGAATCTAAACTCAAGCTGTCTGAGTCCAAAACACAATTAGTACTTTGCAATAGCGTCTCTTATGTATTCTATATTATGAATATTCTCAAAGAAACTATCTTCTGAGCTTCATGTAAGAAATTTGTGGGAAAAGCTTTCAGAACTGCTAATGTAGAAGTCCTAAAAAACAAATAAAATACTTCTTAGGAAATTAATGAAGTATGTTCATAAAAAGTACAAACATGGCGGAATCGATGAGAAATTTGAATTGTAGTTTGTTTCTTTTATCTAGTCCATATCATGAGAACTTGCACAATTTAATAAAAAGACATTTAGTGTCCAACACTGTCTATCTGAGAACAAACCAAGAGACACATGTTAAAAGGAGATGTAAAGGGGCTCAAATATATGGTGATGGAAGGAGACCTGACTGGGTGGTGAGCACACAATGTGATATAGATGATGTATTACAGAACTGTACACTGGAAATCTATGTAATTTTTGTAATCTATGTAATCTATGACTAATAATTGTCACCCCAATAAATTTTAATTAAAAAAGGAGCTATATTGTAGATATTACAACTTAATGATAGTAATTGCCTGGAACTACGAACTTCTCTCGCTGTGTATTTCTTTTTACCACTGAGTCTAACTCTTCCTCTTTAAACTGTGGCTTAATGCTAGGAATTATGAAACGGTTATTGTCACAATTATCAGTGGGAGAAAGTCAATTATTGTAACACTGCTGAGAGCTTGAATGGAAAAATCTACCCACTACCTAATGTCTTTTAAAAATGATAAAAGAAATAACTAGTGTTGTAAAAAGTGACACTGCTTCTACCTTATGTTATTTCAAAACATCCACACTCACATACATAATTGCTCATGTACAGATAAACATTTGCATACACTTTTCTTTCTGGATTTCCCCCATTCCCACCTGCCTCCATAGGTAACTAATTGCAAGAGTTTCTGGTTTATCCTTTCTATGTTTCTTTTTGCATGAAATGAGCACATACATATTTGTCTTTTTATTTCCCTTTGTATCTTACACAAAAGGTAACATACTGTAAAAAATCTTTTGTGCTTGCTTTCCCTTTCTTTTTCTTTTTTTTCACTTAACAATATTATCCTGGAAAATACTCCATGTCAGTTCATAAAAATCTTTCTCATTGCCTTTTTCTAGCTTCATAGTACTCCGATGTGTGAATGTACCATAGTTTATCTAATCTCTCTCCTAGTTTTCAGGATTTAGGTTGCTTGAATATTTTGCAGTTACAAACAATCTGCTATGAATAATCTCCTGCACATGTATTTTCGGAAGTAAATCTTTAGGATAAATTTCCAGAAGTACAATCTCAGGGTCAAAAGGGAAGTGCATGCGCTATTTTGTTCGATATTGCCAAATTCCTCTACAAAACAGTTGTACCACTATACTTATCCACTAGCAATGCATGAGAGTCACATGCCTTATTTTGACCAGAACTCTTAAAGCACATCATCACCTTTGTTCATGGTATTTAAGCAGAGTGTTTTTTGCAGTGAACCGTGGGTGTCGTTACAGTAATCTGTGGGTATTATTATAATGAATAAGCCAAGTATATGGAATCATAAAATAATTAACTGAAAGTTCTCCTTTTGTTATGAAGGGTATTTTTATCTAGTGTGTACACCCCCCTCCCCATTTGCTTACCTTTCTAACTTTCATGTCCTTTCCTCATTTTAATTAATAAATAGCTATGTAACACATTGTGTCATCCCCATGTTACAAGTCTTTTAGCAGTATTAACTCACTTAATTCTCAGGAAAATTCCATAAGGTAAATAATATCACCCCAGTTTTATAGAAGAGAAATCTGAGGAATACATTTTTAAGTCATCTGTCCAATTCCCCACTCCTTGTAAATGGAAATACCTAATTTGAACCCAGGTCGTCTGCATCTGGGAAACATTCTCTTTACCACTACTTTGTCATCACAGTCAGAAGAAATACAATGGCAACAGCCGGAAAATGAATTGGGTAGAACAGATTTCTCGTGTTGTCCTGAGTAGCAGTTCATTGTTCATTGTGCTGTGCAAAATTGCAATGGATGTGGTACCTTAATACATCATTTTCAATCGCTATTTACGCATACTCATATGAGTATATCCTGTGATGTGTTGCTTCAGAGGATTACTTTCTGAGTGACACTGAATAAACATGTGTTTTAGTCTATTATAGAAGAAATAATAAAAGGAGTTCAATCTGTGAAACATATCAAATGGTATTATCTGTTTCCAGGTTTATGATTATCGTGTAGTTTACGTAACCTGGAAATGCCTTGAATGAAAATGAAATTTCATGAGTGGCAGACAGGCACTACTAAGAATGAAATGCTTGTCTATAATCGGAAATAAGAAAAACATAAAAAGTAAATCTCCAGACATACATGTTTGAACTCAATTAGAAGTGCAAATATTGCCTGGACCCCAACAGATCTCAGAATGTAAAGATCTAATTTAAAGGGATTTTATGGACTGATTCAAATAGTCTTAATATGTGGATCCTGTTTATAGTCTTTCAGATTCACAGAAGAAGAACTGGAGGCCCAGATAGCCTGGTACTTTCTCAGGACCTCACAGATGATAAATGAATTGGGACAAAACCTAAGTTTCTTCATTTCTGTGTCTGTACTTTTGCTGCAAAATTGGCTTAAAGTTTTAGCCAAAAGCTTCATTACGAGCCCATTTGGTGTTTGATAACCCGGGTGGAGAGAAATAATATTGTGAATTGCCACTCTTCTTCCATCATTACTACTTATAATCATCTTTGTTCAGTCCACTTTTTGCTATTGGTTTTTTTAACTTGAACTTTTTGTTTTGAGACCATTGTAGTTTCAAATGCAATTGGAAAATAAATACAGAGCTATCCATGTTTCCTTTACTCAGTTTTCCCCAATGTTATTTAACATTTTGCAAAACTATAGTGAAATATCGCATCCGTGGTACTGACATTGATACAATCAGGATACAGAACTTGACATCACCAGGACCCCTCGTGTTGCACTTCTATAGCCATGTCCACCACTCTCCCTCCCCTGGGCCTTTGACTGCAACCCTTGGCAACGACAAATCTGTTCTCCATTTCTGTATTTTTGTCATTTAAAAAAAAATGCTATATGAATGAAGTAACCTTGTAGGGTCAACGTTTTTCATTCAGGAAAATTACCTAATTCCATAATTATCCAAAATGTACATCAGTATTTCATTCATTTCATTGCTGAGTAGTATTCCATGGTATGAATGTAGAACTGTTTAATTATTTACCTATTGAAGGACAGATGGGTGTTTTCATTTTGAGGCAATTAGGGATAAAGCTTGTACGAAACTTGATCCATAGAGTTTTGTTTGAACTTAAGTTATACTCTAGTTTAAATGTCAAAGAGTTCACTTGCTGGGCTCTATGGTCATTGCATATTTAGTTTCTTAAAGTCTTTTCCAGAGTGGCTGCATTAGTTTACATTTCTATCAGCAAAGTATGAGTCATCCAATTTCCCCATATCTTTGCCAGGATTTCATGTTACTATATGTATTAATATTAATAATATTATATTAATTTAAACATTCTGTTAGATCTATAGTGATATCTCACTGAGCTTTTAATGTGCATGGCCCTAATGGCTAATGATGTTATAGATAGATAGATAGATAGATAGATAGATAGATAGATAGATATCTTGCCATTTTTATATCCTCTTGAATGAAATATATGCTTGTCTTTTGCCTATTTTTAAATTTTTTTATCTGTTGAATATAAAGAGTTTTTTATATATATTCTTTTGTCAGATATGTGATGTGTGAATATTTTCTCCTAGTTCATACCTTGTCTTCTCTTCAACGTTTGCACATGAGCTTCTGCAGAGGAGGTTTTAATTTTGATGAGATCCAGTTTATCAATGTACCCACTTATGGATTATGTTATTAGTCTACTGTAAGAACTCCTTCATGATTTCTATATTCTGAAGATGCTCTTCTATGTTTTTGCTGACAATTTTATAGTTATTAGTTTTACATTTAAGTCCAGGTTTCATTTTGAGTTCACTTCTGCATGGATGTCAGATTTATGTTGAGTTCCATTTTCTTGACTATGGATATCCAGTTGCTCCAGCACCATTTGTTGGAAAGGATATCTTTTCTCCATTTAATTGCTTTTGTATCTTTATTAAAAATTTGTTGTGGAGTATAGCATAAGGAAGACAGTCAATGGTTTTGCAACAGTTATATAAGATGTCAGTGGGTAGTAGCTTGGGGAAGGGGCATTATCACTCTGTGGGGGGTATAAATGTCTAACTATTATGTTGCTTTGTACACCTGAAACTAGTATAAAAGATAATAAATTGAATAGTATGTTTGTGTGGGTCTACTTCTGGCTTTTCTATTTTATTCCATTGGTCTATGTGTGTATCCCTCCACCAAAACCACATCGCTTTGATTGTTGTAGATATAAGGTGGGTCTTAATACTGGTAAGTGATTCCGCACACTTTTTTTTCCCCCAAGAATGTTTTAGCTGGCCTGTGCCTTTCCATATAAAGTTTAGAATAAGATTTGCATTTACAAAAGTCAGGATGCTGAGGTTTTCATAGGAATTAATTAAACCTATAAGTCAATTTGGAGAGAATTGTTATATTTACTATGTTGAGCCTTCCGATCCATGAATACATTATGCCTCTCCATTTATTTATACCTTCTTTGAAGTCCATTGGCTTTTGATGCATGCATTTTTATCACTGCAAGCATGATGAAGCACAGTGGGTGTTGTGCTTAATAAGTCAAGCATAAATTAAATAAATTCTGATTTTGTTTAAAAGGAAAATCTGTATCCATATGTGCTCCCTAATTATTAGATCAATTTTCACTTATTATTTTAAAATAATAACACAAAATAAAAATAGATTTAAATTGATCTGTATTTTGAAGGAAGAGGAAAACAATCTTAGAATGAATAAGAAATATTTAGGAGACCTTTCTTAAGAAACAAAATTGTTAACATATTCATTATCTATGGTAATATGTTCAGTGCATAATAGTTCTGTGTCAGGTTTATTTTTTTTTAACTTGAATTATAATCTATTATATATGTATTTTAATCTAAGTCTATGGTTACCCGTATTTTTCTATTATTTTAAACTGATTGCAAAATAAACTTATTTCTGCTTCTTGGGCAGTATTTTTTAGGACTTGTGATTTTATGGTAGCAATTTTGGAAATAAAACCCTAAATAATTTAAATATGCATGATGCTTATTTTATGGCATTGTAGTAAACCAGCCAAAGCTATATTGATTTATCCCTTTCATTTTTTGAAACAAGCTTTTTAATGACTGTGTCAGGCATTTTTGAAAATATATCATTTTATATATATATATATATATATTTTTTTTTTTTTTTTTCTTTTTTTTTTTTTTTTCAAGGAGGCATCTAGAGATTATTTCAACCATCACAACTCAAAGAGAACCTGAGTTCTGATATGAACATTGGGAGTATCAATATATAATCAAGTATTGATATATGAAAAGAATGTGCTACTATGCTTTAAAAATATTTTCTGGAATGTATCCAGTTTTACCAGGGGAATGGGTGTTGGAAACCTATGCAATTTCTCTCAGTCAGCTTTTGGTGTTATATACTCACATGCACAAGATAATTTCAATTCAAACTTTAATGAATGCAAGCATAATAATAATTCCAAATTTATATTTTACCTTTATTCTACAAAAGCTCAGGGCAATTTTATCAATTCAGAAAGTTTTTCAGCCACTATTATAATTCAGCAATCTCTGAGATGAAATTGTATGATAACCTAATAGATAGCAAAGAAAATTATATACAGCATAGAAAGAGCACTGAAGAAAGAATATCATATTCCATGAGCACTGAAGAAAGAATATCATGTTCATGAAGCCATGACCAGAATTAGGTACCCGATAATGTAAATTTTAAAATTAGCATTTTACTAGGATAAGAATTTCAGAAATATTTCCATAAAAATACAGTTTCCAATTAAAGCCTTAAAATAAAACCGTTGACCCTTTCTGTTTTGGAGTTGAAAAGAAGGGTGGAAAATATAAAACTGACAAAAAACCACAAAAGCAAAAAGCAGCAGCAGCCTACATATCAGTTGAAATACCGTTATTCAGAGAACCCCAAATAATCATACTACACGTGTCCATCAGTGCTTGTTCACTTTTTACAGTTCCTCTCACCTGCTAATCTCCATCTTGGACCAGTGGTGTACACCTTAGTCAACTGCAGTCAGTCTGTTACAAGGACGGAAAACTCCCGCGTGTGTATCCGAATGGTGGGCCATGATGTGGAGACACCCTTGTGCGAAACCTTACGAGACCAGATGTCTATTATTGAAATGCCACTTTTGGAGGCCCCCTTGTGCCTTTCCTGTTGTCCTGTGAAAGGAGACTTTCTAGTGGACTGCACAAATAAATTAGTCTTATTTAGTTTGAAGTATCAGATCATTAATGAAGAATTATCAGTACTGGACTTTGAACGTTCTTTAATAAAAAAATAAAAAATAAAAAAACCAACAACAACAAAAAACAAACAAACAAAAAACAACAGGCCTGTGCCTGGAATTAGCATAGTTTTGGGAAGTGAACCTGAAAGTCCATGGAGTAGATTTGGAAAGACCATGGCAGCCATGGGCAAAGCAGAGTTATAAGAAAAAAGAATGTATAAATAACCAGAGACAATGCAAAGCAGAAAAAGAGGGAATTATTGGGTCCAACATGGGAAGAGGCTCCACAAGAGGGAGGGAGGTGGTGCTTCTGAGTGCTGCCTGAGTTTTGTCTGAGAACTTAGATTCTGCTGCTTCTCTATTTACTGTAACCCCCTTTTTACATCAGTGACTCATCACTGAAATGAAAGTAGCCTACGTAATGCAAGGTGACGATACAATGAGCACCCTGTGATTTTCGTTTTTTCTCCCATACACACAAATACTGTATTTTTCCATTTCCCAATGGTATAGATCCAAGATAAACTAAAATCAATTTAGATTTATACTCAACCAAATTTAGGAATCTCTAGAAAATGTATTCTCAGCGTCAGTGGACTTTGGGTGTGCATTACAACTCTGGTTGGTGCCAAATTGCACAAGCCCACCTAAGATGTTTCAAACTCACAGAGCTTGGCTTACTGAACCACTATGAAATTGTAGCAAATTGTACAGCTGCTGGCCTGCTTATTTAGATCAACCTGCAAAGGCATTCTATAATACAGTCAATTAGCACTAACTAATGATTATTTAAGTAGTCACTGATGGATCCCTGACTAATGTATACTCAGTTAAAGCCTAATGAGCAATGACAAGAAGGTTCCTGAACATTTCGTAAAGTTGGTAGATACCATTTATACTCACTATTGAGCATTTGCTAAGCTAAAGCATCCTAACATCTTCAGTTTCCCCTTCCTTGAAAAACACAATTAGTGTTTAACTTAACACAATTAATTTAACTCTATTTTGTGTGTTTTTTTAAGTAACAAAGATTTTGAATTTTTAAATGAGAATGTGCATGAAAAAGATCTTACCCACCCTCAAGACCAAATGTAAGCTATATCTGTTTTCATGTTCTGCTTCTGATTAGTGAGCTCTGTTTAATTCTCTTGAACAGTTGTCCTTAACACATTGCCTTGGACCATTTCTAGATATGTTGCTGAATTCTGATCAGTATATACATTTTAGTTTTTTCTTTAACTCAATATATATAACCAAATTCTATTAACTTTATGTGTCAAGAGTCCAGTGTGCTGCATGGAAAGGTGCAAAACACAGAATGATGCCATTCAGGAGCCAACAGAGATGAATTTATTCAATCCTATGTAACTTTTCCTTTAGGGTAAACAATTACTTCCACTCAAACAGTGAAAATACCAAGGACAATCATAGGGATAGGTAGGTAAGTGTGAACATTGTAAAGACATGGTGAGATAATTACACTGTAATAGTGATCATATTGTAATTGCAACTGATTTTTTCATAGTTGTTTAGTGTCTAAAGCTTTCAATTGAATTGTTAAAAATTATAGAATTCAAAAATGTACAGCAACTAGAAACAGTTTAAAAACTCTGACTTACAGTATTTCATTTCCACAAGTTTAATAAGAACCCACAAAGACAGAAGAATCTGAAAACCATGTTGACTTTTTAAATATATGATCCCATGTATGAAATATTTAGAAATTTATCGCTCAAAATTCTATACATTTCTCCTGTTATAGACTCCTAAATGATAGGAAGGGCAGTGACTAAACACAACATTATCTATAACAAACAACTTTTTTTTTTTTCTTTTCTGCTCAGGGTTTATAGCTTATTTCTTATTTTGTTTATAATTTGGGTGGGAGTTAATTGGATGTTTTTTTGGTCAATGACAGACTCGGAGTTAAATTCAACTGCTAACACTTTATAATTATATTATTTTAGACATATTATTTATCTTCTCTAGGAGTCAAATTTTTATCAACAAAATAGAATTGCATATATAACTTGTCAAGTTATTTTCAAGTCTATATGAAAAAAAAAAATGAAGTGCTTAGCAATGTGCCTGGCACATACCGTACATGAAAGGAAAGGTAGCTGTTAATGTAAAGAGGAGAATAAACCTGAGGGTCTTCAAAATGGCTCAGGTGAGGTTTGTATCTTTGTTATAAGCACCCTTGAAAAATCAATTAGGGAAACACAGAAGTAAAGCAAAAGGGCAAAATCGTGAGAGGAATGCTTCTGACTTCCCATATCAACTGCAATGCATTCATACCAACTGCTAAAATGGATACTGCATTTTTTTCTATTTAACATAAAATCATAAAATAAAGTAAAATATGAGAAAAATAAATAATAAAAATTAATGAATTACAATGTAAGGGGTTGATAAAGGTTAAGATGTAGTACTAAGATATTAGCTTTCAATAATATACACTGAGTAAATTAGGCCAAACTTTCCAATGAGTAAAACTAGAAATATTGAACAAAAAAGAAAAGTTTCACAGTCATAGAGAGCTTACCTTGCAGTGAAGAATTCAAGGACCAAGATCTGAGAGAAGTAAAAAATTCAGAGAGATGACCCAAGAATGTGGGCTGTTTCCCCTGATGAATTTGCTATTTTTAGAAGACAATGCTGAGATGATGGATGATTGAGCAGAAAATTTTATAGTCAGTAAAAGTTACAAGTACAAAAGTCTCAGTTCAGGGCCTGTGGAAAGTGACAGGTATAGTAAACTTACACAATTGGTTGGGCCTAGATGCAAGAATAGACCAGAATTTAATCAGCACTTATAGGGACTGAGCCCCTGCCTTGGGACATGGGGGTGGCCGAGGAAATATGTAAATCTTTGAAAATGAATTAAGTTATTTTTGGACTAAGGTGTTTAGAATAACCATACAAAAATCCTTTCTTGGTAAAGAGAATGTTGACCTAAGCCTCAAATTATTTCTACAAGAGTTTTCAACTAGAGTAGTTGGCACATAAGCAAACAATCAGGCATATAAGGAGACAATATTCAGCAGAACCAGTAGAAACTCCAGAAAATCTGAATGATTTGTATTCAGATATTGGAATTATGAGGCATAGATGTTAAAATAACTATGCCTGCTATGTGATGGAGATAAAAGACAACACTGAAATTTTCATCAGAATCCTGAAAACTATCAAAATACATAACAACATCAGAAAAATAACAAAACTGAATATTTTAGAAGTGAAAAGCGAAGTGCATAATTGTTGAATTTCATAGCAGGTTAGACATAGCTGAGGACAGGTTTAATAAACTTGAAGGCAGTTTGGAAAAAAATAGAATAAAGTATGGAAAGACCAAAGGAAAGAAAAAGGGAAAAGAGTGAGATAGAGGATGCAACGAGAACATGTAGCATATCTATAATTCATAGTCTTGGTAGAAGATCAGAGAGCCATTGGGACAGAATTGGTATTTTAAGAAATAATGCCTATGAAACATTTAAAACTGAAAGGTGATAACTTTCATTCATCATCAGGGAAATGCATGTTGAAACCTCAATGAGAGGTTGAATGGCTAACATTTTAAAGGAGTGACAATGCAAAGTGTGAGCAAAGTTAAGGAAATATAAAAGCTTTTGTATAAAAAAGTTGTTGGATAAAGTTTACATTCACTTTGTAATGTTTGGCATAATCAAAATTTAACAAATACAGTTCTACTCATAAGATTATACCCAATGGAATGCATGTACTCCAAAAGACACATATGGATGTTCATAGGAGCATTATTTATTATAGCTCAAACTAAAGAAAAAAATGTTCATTAACAATAGAATGGATACATTACTGTATATTTATATAATGGAATACTATGTCATGATGAAAGTGAAGAATTAGAGCCACCCACAAAACAGGTAAATCTCACCAAACATAATGCTAAGTAAAAGAAGATGGCAAATGCCAGGTGGGAGGGAGGTTGGGGGATGGACCGAAAAGGTGAAGAGGATTAAGAAGTATAAACTGTCAGTTATAGAGTAAGTCATGAGGATGTAAATATGGAATGTAGTAAAAAATACACTATGGATGATGTCAGATGGTGACTAGATTTA
The DNA here is from genome assembly GCF_057876585.1 of Rhinolophus sinicus. NCBI lineage: Eukaryota > Metazoa > Chordata > Mammalia > Chiroptera > Rhinolophidae > Rhinolophus > Rhinolophus sinicus. The sequence goes on along the minus strand of NC_142516.1, from coordinate 71,442,368 downwards.
TTGTGATGACCACTTTGTAAGGTACATAAATATCTAATCACTACATTGTACACCTGAAACTAATATAATATTGCATGTCAACTATAATTTTAAAAGAAGTATTTGCAGATGAAGAAAAAAAAAGAGAAGATGGCAAAAATATATTCTGAATAATTGGATTTGTAGAAATTATATAAATAGGTGGAAATAAATTATGTTGTTAGAAATTAAATAATGGTCACTTGGTGAGAAGAAAGAATTGGGAGCAGGTACAAAGGCATGTTCTGGGTTTCTGGATCCATTACTAGATCTGAGTGGTGGACACAATGGGAACATTCACTTTGTATTCTTTGTATTTATTGAGCTATAGTGTTAGAATCTGTAAAGTTTATGGGTAATTACATTTTAATTTAAAAGTTTAAAATATAGGCAAGCAGCTTGGTCACTTCAGGAAATGGCCAGGGAATATATTAGATGGCAGTCAACCTCAGAAGTGATCACTAAATGCATACTAAAACCAAAATGAAGTATCGTTAAACATGACTACAACACCTAAATTTAAAAATTAAATGACACTATCCTCTGTAACTGTCAGATACTGCTGGTGGGAGTATGACTGATACAAGCACCTGGGGGACTGTTAGCATTATCTATCAAAATTGACCATACGGGGTTTGACAATTAAGTTCGCAAACTCATCCTAAGAAAAGTGCTACATACTTTATTGCTGAATATCATTACTTCAATGGTCACCTTTGAAGTACTCCTCTTGGGAAGCTATGCACTGACAGCAGCACCTAGTCCACCCTTCAAAGCAATCTTGGAACTCTTTTTCTGGGTGTACCATCAAAGCTGTCGTCGTATTACCCTTGATGTTCTGAATGTCATTAAAATGTCTTTCTTTCAATATTTCCTTTATTTTCGGGTAAAGGAAGAAGTCATAGAGGTCCAGACCAGGTGAGTAGGGAGGGTGTTCCAATATTGTTACTTGTTTACTGGCTAAAAACTCCTTCACAGACAGTGCCATGTGAGCTGGTGCATTGTCCTGATGCAAGAGCTGTGAATTGTTGGCGAAAGTTCAGGTCATTTTTATCTAACTTTTTCACACAGCCTTTTCAGCACTTCCAAATAGTAAACTTGGTTAACTGTTTGTCCAGTTGGTACAAATTCATCAAGAATAATTCCTCTGGTATCAGAAAAGGTTAGCAACATCATTTTGACTCTTGATTTGGACTGATGGAACTTTTTTGGTCGTGGAGAATTGGCTTCCATTGTGCACTTTGACGCTTTGTTTCAGGGTCATAGTGGTACACCCATGTTTCATCACCAGTGATAACATGGTCCAAAACATTGTCTGCATCTCCAAAAGGTTTTGGCAAACTTTGACTCTCCTTTGCTTTTATTCATTGGTCAGCTCCTTCGGGAACATTTTTGCACACACCTTTCTCATGCCAACATTTTCAGTTGAGATTTTCCTACCTGTTTCTTTAGTGATGTTTACTTGATCTGCATTGCTTCCCATAGTCAGCTGAAAATTTTGACCCACAATTTGATGAATTATTGTTATATTTTCATCAGTTCTGCTCATTACTGGATGCCCTGACTTCTCTTCATCAGTGATGTGTTCTCTCCTCTCAGAAAAATGTTTAATCCCTTTGCACACTGCCATTTTCTTCATGGCATGATCCCCATAAACTTGGACTAACATGTTCCTGATTTCACTTCCACTCTTGCCAAGTTTAACAAGAAATGTAATGTTTGTTCATTGCTCTAATTCAAGCTCAGACATCCTTGCAATGGCACACAAAAACACGCAACAACAATAATGAATGCTACTCAGCAAGACACCGCCACACGTCGACACGAACACAACTGTGAGACACTGAGATACCAAAGTTATGAAACCTTACCGAGCTGTTAGTACAGGGCTGCCAATGTAAGTGCACGGCGGCAAGTTCGCAAACTTAATTGTCAGACCTCGTATACTGTACACTAACAAATCATATTCCTGTGACACAAAATGGATGAATCTTTCCTATAGGGAAATGATATTTTTAAGAGCTAATACTTATATGGTGCTTTCTAGATGCTATGTGCTCTTCCACGTATTATGTATTTGTTAAATTAATTTTTCACAATAATCTTATCAAGTAAGGGCTTTTAAAAACACCTATTTTACATATGTAAAACTGAGGCATGGAAAGTTTAACTTGCCCTAGATCATACAGGTTTTTAATATAACCAAGAACCTATAACTTTACTAACTATTGTCACCCTAATAAACTTTAATTAAAAAAAAAGAGTGAAATGTTCCTACTTCTATTACGAACACACAGACTATGAAACATTAAATGAAGTAGTTTAGTTTTTGGCTGAAGTGGGCTGAAATACATTCCAATTCGATAATAACTTCCATATTACCCAAATGCATATGTAAAATAAAAACACACAATGCTAATCAGTATATGAAGTGTGGCATCTTTGACCAATGTGAACTTTTGTTTAGCAACCCCAATAGTCTTGAAAAATGATTAATCATATCCTTTATTCCAGAAAACTGGAATCTGTTTTCTGAATATCTATTTTACTCACAGTTGAACTATAATTAAGTCTTACCAAAACCACAATTATCATATAGCAATGCACGTAACAGAAATTTATATAAGAAACCACTTATTCATAACAAATTCAAAATTCCAAATTAATAAAATTGCTAAATACTTGGCATTGAAAATTTCAGTTGATTCTTAGTAAAGTTATTGTTTCAAAATTAAATTGATAAAGTGCCTAATCATTAAGTCATTGTGGTTAATGTATTAGGAAAATAACTCTAAAATAAATGGGTATTTAAAAAAAGGTATAGAAGAGGGTCCTCGGACAGTATTAATAAGAGAGAATTACTTTACATAAGTGAATAAAAACAGAACAGTCATTTTGAGCCTAACATTCATTGTACAATAAATCTTTTTTGTTACTAATAAAAATCTTAATAGCTCACTTTTGAATTCATGTATTTTGTTGAATATGCAATTAGCAGTTTTAGCCCTCTCTTAAAACTTTTTTTGAATTTAAAGTTAAATATGGAAAAAAGAAACAATACAGATTTTTTTTTTCATGACTAAATGTTGGATTGGAAGGCAAAATCAGTCTGTCAAAAATCTGTCTCTGAATCCTTCTGTAGTAGCATTGAATGAGATAAACTTTCCTTTATACACACACACACACAAACACATATATATGTGTGTGTGTATATATATATATATATATATTTATACATATAGATATACTTATACATATATGTATACTTATTTATTTTATTTATACTTATACATATACTTATACATATATATATATATTTTTTTTTTTTGGTAAGCTGGAATGAGTGATAATGCTTAGAAATGGAATCATGACAAAGTTCATTGTCTTTCTCCCTAAATTGACATATTCCCCTTCCTTATTAAGTTCCTCTATGTGGATTACAGATTGTATTACATGCAGTATGTCCTTTTAGCTAGTATTACAGCATTTCACTTTTCTAATTTCAAGTCTCCTTTTTTAAAAATGTCATACAAAGTCTTTATTTTAAAGTCTAACACCTCCCTGGTAGTTCAGGCCTACATTGCTATAATGTTTCATTAGCATTTCCTCTTTGGATTCTCTGACTCTCAGCTAATTTCATACTTCTAAAATATCTTAAACCTGTCATGAAATAAATGTGTTCCAAACCTCATCGGAGTCTTTGATTAAAAATAAAAAAAGTGCTGAAAAACCCATTCAGTTCTTTTTTTTAAAAGGTTTTTTATTAGAAACATAGTTAATATGCACTATTACATTAGTTTCAGGTGTACACCATAGTTAGTCACATTTATGTACCTAAAGAAGTGATGATTATGAGAAGTCCAGCAACCATCTGACACCACACCACGCTATCATATTATTATTGACTATACTCCCCATGCTGTACATTACATCCCCTTCATTTACTGGTTTTATACCTGGAAATTTGGACCTCTTATTGCCTTTCATCTCCCCCCTTTTAAAATGTTCAGTTACAATTGACATTCAATATTATTTTATATTAATTTCAGTTGTACAGCATAGTGGTTAGACATTTATATAATTTAAGAAGTGATTCCCCCTGACTAGTACTACTGACCTTGCACTATACAGTTATTATTATGTTATTGATTATATTCCCTATAGTTTACATTCCCATGGTTATTTTGTAACTACCAATTTGTGCTTCTTAATCTCTTCACCTTTTTTACCCTAGCCACCAACCCACCTCCCATGCATCGTCCCAATAAATCTAGTACCCATCAGACCTCATATGTAGTTATTGTTTAGTACCCATCAGACATCATATGTAGGCATTACAATATTCTTGACTACATCCTTATGCTACACCCTACATCCCCATGACTACTGTGCAACAAACAATTTATAAATCTTAATCCCTTTCCCTTTTCACCCACAACCCCAACCCTTATTTCATAAGGCAACCGTCAAAATGTATGGCCCTCTATATGTATGAGTCTGTATCTGTTTTGTTTACTTTGTTCTTTAAATTCCACATATAGGTGAAATCACATTACATCTATTTTTCACTGTCTGACATTCTGCACTTAGCACAGTAACCGCCAGGTCCATCCATGCCACTGCAGATGTTGAGAACCCATTTCCTCCCTTGACGAGCAATATATATATATATATATATATATATATATATATATATATATATATATATATTCAGTTTCTCTTTATCCATTAGTCCATCGATGGACACCCAGGCTGCCTCCACCACTTGGCCACTGTAAACAATGCTGCAATGAACATATGGATGTACAGCTCCCCTTGAAGTAGCATTTTGGGTTTTTTTGGATAAATACCAGGAAGTGGTATTAATGGGTCCTTCTTTGCCTCTTGTTATAGCCTTTGTTTTAAAGTCTATTTTGTCTTGTATAAGAATTTCTCCCCCAGTTTTTTTTTTCTTCTATTTTCATGAAGTAAGTTTTTCCATTCCTTTATTTTCAGTCTGTGTGTATCTTTCAATCTGAAGTCTTGTAGACAACATCTGTAAGAGTTTTGTTTTCTTATCCGTTCAGTGACCCTATGTTTTTGATTAAAGCATTTATTCCATTTACATTGAAAGCAACTGTTATAGATAATGTAGTTATTGCCATTTTATTATTCATATTTTTTATCTTTTTTGTTTGTTTGTTTCCATCTTAAAGAAGTCCCTCTAACATTCCTTGTAATACCGGTTTGGTGATGATGAACTCCTTTATCTTTATCTCGTCTGGGATGCTCTTTACCTCTCCTTCATTTTTAGATGATAGCTTTGCTGGATCAAGTAATCTTGGTTGTAGGTTCTTGCTTTTCATCACTTTGATTCCCTTCTAATCCTTTCTGGCCTGCAAAGTTTCTGTTGAGAAATCAGCTGGCAGTCTTATGGGAGCTTCCCTGTCGCTAACTAACTGCTTTTCTCTTGCTGCTTTTATGATTCTCACTTTGTATTTAATCTTTGCCGTTTTAATTATGACATTATGACATGTCTTGGTGTGGGGCTGTTTGGGTTCATCTTTTTGGGGACTCTCTACACTTCCTGGACTTGTATGTCTATTTCCTTCACCAGGTTAGGAAAGTTTTCCATCATTATTTCTTCAAATAGATTCTCAATCCCTTGCTCTCTCTTCTCCTTCTGGTACCTTTATGATGCAAATGTTGGCATGCTTGATGTTGCCCCAGTGTCTCTTAAATGAGCCTAATTTCCCCCCCCCCCCCCCCGGATTCTCTCTCTCTCTTTTTTTTTTTTTTTTTTTTTTTTTTGCTGTTCTGATTAGGTGTTTTATGCTACCTTGTTTTCCAGGTCACTGATTTGCTCCTCTGCTTCATCTAGTCTGTTGTTGATTCCTTCTAGTTCAGTCTTCATTTCTGTTATTATGTTCTTCACTTCTGACCTTTTTTTTAATGGTTTCTATGTTCTTTTTAATGTTTGCTGTCTCTTTGTTGAAGTTCTCAGTAAATTCTTTGAGCATCCTTACAGTCATTGTTTTGAACTCTGTATCTTATAGGTTGCTTGCCTCCATTTTATTTAGTTCTTTTTCTGGAGTTTTCTCTTGTTCTTTCATTTCGGATATATTTCTTTGTTTTCTCATTTTGGCTGCCTGTCTGTGTTTGTTTCTATGTATTAGATAGGGCTGCTATGTCTCTCAGTCTTGCCAGGTGTCCTTATGTAGTAGGTGCCCTGTGGGGCTCATGGCACAGTCTCCCTAGTCACCTGAATTGGATATTCCAGGAATGTCCCTTGTGTGGGTTGTGTGTGCCCACCTGTTATAGTTTAGCCTTGATTGCTGTTAGCATGTCAGTGGGTGGTTTTGACCCTCACGCTGACTGGCTGTGCGGTTTGGTTATGTCCACAGCTTACATGCTGCTGTGCAGGGGGCTTACCCATGGAACAGGATTCACCCTGGTAGGCTCTGGTGCCTGTTGAGACTGTCCTTTGTGTGCGCCGCTTGTGGTGTTAATTGGGTGGTGCTGTGCTGCGGTCTGAAGCCAACCTGCAAGTATGGTGGTCTGGGGCCTCTTGAGAGGGCCTCTGGTGCAGGCCCAGGTCAACCACTCTCCACTGCCTCTGACTGGCGGGGGAGTACTTGGTAGGATCTACAAAGCGATTCACATTTTGTCGCTTCCTGTGCTGTACCAGGAGATGCATGGGAGAGGCCACACTGAAAACCAATGGTGGCTGCCACCAGTACCAGGTCTGGAGTAGCTCCACAAAAACCCAGGACATTCTGCGACCTGATGCCACCTGCTGGCTCCTGTAAGGTTCAGCAGCTGACAAAGCCACCTGCAGTACATGAATTGGTGGGGCCAGATCGCAGTCAATCAAGGGTGGAATCAGTGGACTCACCAGGCCAATCAGATTCAGATTTGGGCTGTGGGGGCAGGCTCAACACAGGAAAGATGGTGCCCACTTACCTCCTGCATGGGAGAAGGGCCCCACGCAGGAAACATGGAGACTGTGGCTCCAGTCCTGGCCCAAAATTACACAACTGAGTCTGTCTCCATGTGTCTCCACTGCTCCCAGATTCACCGTCCCTCCACTGGAGCCCAGGGTGAGTGCTTGTACGGGTTCTTTAAGAGGATGTCTGGGCTTCCTGCAGGCTACCATCCCACTCAGATGGTTAGAATCCCCACTGTTTTCCATAGCCAGAAGTTGTGGGATCTCCTCTTTCCAGCTCCAGTACTCTGGGCTGAGGAGCCTGGTGTGAGACTGGGATCCCTCTTTCCTCCATGGGGAACCTCTGTGGCTGAGTCATCACTCCCAGTTTTCAACCACAACACTGGGGTGTGGGACCAGCTCATTTCGTGTCTCCGCTGCTCCTACGAGTCGCGACATGGCTTCTTCTTTATATTCTTAGTTATAAACCTTTTTAGCTAAACTTCAGATGGTTCCCCAGGTTAATTGTTCTATAATTAAGTTATAATTTTGATGTATTCACAGGTGAGGCAAGTGTAGAATTTATCTGCTCTGCCATCTTGTATCTCTGTTCTCTGTCTTTTTCCCCATTCAATTCTTACAGTACTTTGGACAGAGTTGCAGAGAGCGATTTCCAGACTCTCGGCCTGGCGTGGAAAGGTGCTGGCTCGGTTATTAGATGGCCATCAGCTGTAATCAGATGGCCATCTGCTGTGGCTGGGTGTCCATCAGCTGCTACCAGTTAGCCATTAGCCATTAATATAACTGCCCTGGCTATGCTAGTGGGGTGGGTTGGTTGGTAGAGAAGCGGATGGTGGACTGCAGCTAGTAAGTTGGTTGGTTGGCAGAGAAGTGGATGGCGGATTTTAGTTAGCAAGAGGATTGTGGATCGTGTTGATCCTACTTCCTGTGTCTCACCCGGCCACCAGCAAGACTGGGGTGCAGAAAGACCCTTCGTTGGGGTACTGGCGGATGTTTGCTTTTATGTCTCAACCAGCCTCCAGTGAGAATATAGTGGTATGACTCCCCTATCTATGGCTCCGTTGGTGTTCCTTTTTGGCCTCACCATGTCCTGCGTTCTTGTGCGGGGAACAGGAACTGAGACCCTGCATGACAAGTACTTTTACTCACTGATTTTAATGTTATACATTTTACTCTTAGTTTTGTATAAAATACTAAATATGTGAATGCCTTGATCCAATTAATATCTGCATTTCATCTCTTAGTGTCAATATTTATAATTTAGCATTTATGTTTTTTATTTGATCACTGAATCTTTCAATTTCATTGTCTGGTGTAATCGTGTGAAGAATATATATAACAAATATGTCTTAGCCTTCAAAAAGAGGTAGCAATCTCCCACCATTTTGTGATACTAAAACTCCACATCCCTTTCTTATTTGCCTTCTAAAATTGCTGTGCCAAAAAATCCCGTGCTTTCTTTGCCTCACCTCTATACAGGTTTCTCAGTCATTTCAACAATTTTTTTTCTCCTTTTTGTATATCCTCACTTCTGTGACGACTTACCTGCCTCTAGGTTTTCATTTTCTCAGAGGACAGATTGGAACTAAAATATTTATGATTGTTTGATAATGGCTGGTACAGCTTACCAGACCTTGTATGTTTTTGTCTTCTTCCTACCCAGGCTCATTTATTTACTTTCTCTTTTCCCCTTTTTCCCATCGATGCACCAGCCGTGGTGCATTTTGTTTTCTTCCACTGTACCTTACTTGGTTTTGTCTCCAAGCTTTTGTGCATGCTGACACTTTTACCTTTAACACTTATCCCTTCTCTCTCTGCAATTCCATCTCTACCTTCTAAAATATCAGCTTAGATGCTGCTTTAAGCAATAAAACACATTCAAACCAAGTCTGGGTTGAAGAAAATGATTTTTCTTAAAGGATAGTGTATCCTCTAGAATTTTCAAGCCAGGAAGAATATTGTTAAAATAGATGAAAAGATACTGGTATGTCAAGAGCTAAGTCACTCGTACCATCACTTCCATCTTAAATAAGATAAATGACCACAGTCTGTGTGACCTTCATCTCCTGGAACACCATTTCCTCATCGTAAACATCAGCGGTTTTGATTATGGGGCTTCTGAGGCCTTTGTAGCTCTAACATGTGATGGTTTAGTAATTTTTAAAATATTATATCAAACTATAACTTTTCTGTATTTTTCTTCATATTATATATATATATTCCCTACTGCTTTTTATGGTTTTATTATTTAATAATCAAAAGGAGCTTTAACAGTACACTAAACTTGACTATTTGGTTTCTCCACATAAAAATGATAGTTAAGATTTATTGAGGCTTATGATTCCGAACACTTTATATGTGTTATTCCAAATTGACGTTTGTTCACCTTTTCGAAACTAGGGAATAAAATGAAGTTCATGTTAACTTTTTTTTGGGTCCTTCAGAACAAGGTCAGAGGCAAGTTCATTCTATCACTGTCAGTAAATCTATGGTGGTGAAAGGAAGCAAATGTGAAGTGTGAAGAACATACCACAGGGTCTCTATAAACAGAGACCGGATATTGATAGAAGGATGACATTCCTTCTGAGTTTCCTCATCTCAGTAACACTTGATAATGTTCTATTTGAATGATTAATGATCAAATGGATATCTTACAATAACCACTGATACATGCACTTATATTTAAAGCAAAATATCGATCAGAGAAGTGGTGAAAATTGTAGTCATGGCACTTTTTTTTTTTTTTTTTTAATGGAATGAGGAAAGTCCTTCTCTCCAAAATAAGAACCAACTAACAAAATTGTGGCAGAGATAAATTTTCCATGGGTGCCTTTAAGTGGTTTGCAAACTTAAATGCTTTCAGTGGGTTAGGCTGCTTGCCCAAGGTCACATACTATGTGCGTGACAAAGCCTAATTTAGCCTACGGTATTCAAATATGGAATTTCTAAAGTTAAATCCATCTTGATAGTTATGCCGCATAATGCAATGAATATCATGCTGTATTGTGTACTTTTACATATATGTATTAATTTAAGAATATTTTGAAGTCTTTCATAATTTAAAGTTAATAAACACATTCATATATTCATCCATCCATTCATTCATCCACCCATATATTTAACAAATGTGAAATGATTACTATGATCCTGACACTGTGTGAAATGGTGAATATACTGTGTGAAGTGGCATATATAATGAACTCAGGAAACCAGAATATTAAAGTAATGACCTTTCTTTTTCTAACATTTCTCAATGAGCAGGTATTTATTTATACTGGTACTTTTGCCTCACAAGAACTCCACTCAGGGAGGTAGTACAAGTAGAATTGTTTTTATTTTTATGAATGAAGAAGAAATCATGGAAAGGATCTGGAGACTTAGTCAAATTACAAAACAAGTTAGCATCAAGATAGGAATTAAACCCATATCTTTTGACTTAAATCTTAGTGATTCTTCTGAACAACGTTATAAGAATGAGATTTACAATTATTAAAACATTGACTTCAACGCCATCTATTTGTCATATAGCAGTCATCAGAAATAATGGTCTTATAGTAAAGCATGTTTACCGAAAAGGAGAAATCACACATCTGAAAAGCAACCAAACCAGAGACTTCCCCCCCCCCCCATATTTTTCTGTTTCATATGTACCAAGTAGAAATAACAATGAATGAAACATTGAGAGCTCGAGGGGGAAAAGGTCCCTTTTAGCGTGACCTTACATGAACTTTGAAAATGCATGAGAGCAGACTAAAGCATTGGAGTAAGTTGTTCACCCATGTGAGACTGTAATTTTAAACAAAAGCTAGAAACTAATGCTATATGGAAGGAGAAAAAGTTGTGCCAGTTTAATGGCAAGGCAGGAAACAGTCTGAAATGGTGAGATGAATGATGTGTAAATAAAACATTAATGCTTGAACGAAGATTACAAATTTTTCCTCATATATATAACATAAATTTAATCAAAGCCATTTTATTAGTTCCAAGATTGGGTTAATCAGACTAGGTTTAACACACTGGTAAGCAAATACACAAGAACTTTTGGAAATGATGGAAATGTTCTTTGTACACACTAGCCACAATCCACATGTGGTTACAAAGCACCTGAACAGTGCCTGGTATAACTAAGGAACCGAAGATTTAATTTCATTTCATTATAATTGATGTAAATGTACATAGTCATGTGTGGTTAATGGCTACTATATCATTCAGTGCTATTCCCGGCCTTCGGCATCTTTTTCTAAAAACTAAGTGGTTCAAATGCTCATTTGAGATAATATGGCTCATATCACTGAAACTAAGGCTGGGTTCATTCTTAGAGATGAACTGATCCAGTGGCCTTCATACTTACTCACAGTGACTCCGAGTAAGAAATTAAATTGAGACATAATGCACAATAGACATATGGGTGCATACACTTACTCAAGTTTCATAAAGAAAACAATTACCTTTAGTGCTAATATTTTTATTCTGTTCCACTCCGTTTTAAAAAGTAATTGTCTAAATTTCAAAAAATTTTGCTGTTTTCAGTTGCCTGATTTTACAGATGAGGGGACTTTGTGCCAGAAACATTAGGTGAACCTCCAATTATACCTGGAAAGTCAGACTGAAAACCATTGTTCTGCATTTTGCAGACCACCTTAAATTAAAAACATACATTGACTTTCCTTTGTCTTCAATTTAGAACTGCCTTCAGTAGCTGTAAATAAACCACTGAATATGCATACTATGTTATGCTTCTTCCTGTACGAAGCATATTTATGGACCAAATGTATTTTTTCTTTGGAAATATTTAAAAGCATAAGGGTTTGTGCATAACCTTAGCCAGTTTCTACTTGCTGTTTGCCCAATGGAAGACTAAAACATGGAGCTATAACTTCAACTGCTCATCTGTGTTAGAACCCATAAGACATGAAACGATTCCAGGAACAAAAGCTAATAGCACACCTGAGATTGTTGCCAGATGAGATCCTAATCCCCACCTAAAATTTAGGTCACCTTCAATTCAATACTTACCCACATAACTGAAACACAGTCCACTGATTAAAAGACACCACATTTTAAAATTTATATTAAAGATGCTGAAGAAAGAATAGACACTATCAAATAAATAATGGTGCAATGGTTTATCACTTAACATTACATACTCACTGGAAGAGATATTTTAGACTAATTTATGCAATATTGAAATTATATGTCACTTTATGTCAATATTTTAAAAAAAGAAAATAAATTAGTTAAGGCATTCCCAAAACATCCAAGAAAGTTTGGGTTTGACATTTTTAATTACCTTTTGATTGTATAATAGATGTAGATATAAAAAGTAAAACACTATTGCTGTCTCTGCTATCATAGTAATTGGATGCAGTATATTATTAACAAGTGACTATCTCTTTTTATTAATTAAATTTATAGTGGTGACATTGGTTAGCAAAATTTTATAGGTTTCAAGTGTACATTTCTATAATACATCATCTATATATCACATTGTATGTTCACCACCCAGAGTCAGTTCTCCTTCCATCACCATATATTTGACCCTCTTCTACCACCCCCATTCCCTTTTACCCTTTGGTAACCACTAAACTGTTGTCTTTGATAATGAGTTTTTGCATATTGGTTCGTTGCTTTTGGTTTTATATCCCACATTTGAGTGAAATAATATAGTTCTCCACTTTTCCTGTCTGACTTATTTTACTTAGCATGATAATCTCAAGGTCCATCATGTTGCAAATGGTACTATTTCATCTTGTTATGTCGAGTAATATTCCATTGTAAATATGTACCGCATCTTTTTAGCCAACCATCTGTTGAAGGACACTTTGGTTGTTTTTATGTCTTGGCCACCATGAATAATGCTGAAATGAACATAGGGATATATACATCTTCATAGGTAAGTGTTTTCAGATGTTTCGGGTAAATACCCAGTAGAGGGATTGCGGTTCATATATTAATTCTGAATCATGTATTCTCAATGGTTTGAGGACCCTCCATACTGTTTTCCATAGCGGCTGTACCAATCTACATCTCTGCCAGCAGTGTATGAGGGATCCTTTTTCTACACAGCCTTTCCAACACTTATTGTCTTGTTGATAATAGCCATTCTAACATGTGTGAGGTGATAGCTCATTGTGGTTTTAATTTGTATCTCCCTAATAGCTAGTGAAGTTGAACATCTTCTCCTGTATCTGTTGGCTGTTTGTGTGTCTTCTTGGGAGAAACTTCTGTTCAGGTCCTCTGCCCATTTTTTAATTGGATTGTTTGGTTTTTTTGTTCTTGAGTTGCATGAGTTCTTTATATATTTAGGATATTAGCCCCTACTTGGAGGTGTTGTTTGCAACTATCTTCTCCATTTGGTTGGTTGTTTCTTTGTATTGTTGATAGTTTCTTTTGCTGTGCAGAAGCTTTTTAACTTGATATAGTCCCATTCATTAATATTTACTTTTACTTCCCTTGCGTTTGAGGTCAAATTAACAAAATTGTCTCCAAGACCAAGGTCTATAAGTTTAGTACCTGTGTTTTCTTCTATGCAATTTATTGTTTCAGCTCTTCTATTTAGGTCTTTGATCCATTTTTTATTAATTTTGTTAAATGATGACAGATAGCAGTCTAGTCACTTTCTTTGTCATGTGGCTTTGCAATTTCCCAGCACCGTTTATTGAAGAGGCTTTTTTTTCTCCATTGTATTATTCTGCTCACTTGTTGAAAATTATCTACTCATTTATATGTGGGTTTGTTTCTGGGTTCTCAATTCCATTCCATTGGTCTGTTTTTCTGTCAATACCATGCTGTGTTGATTATTATCACTTTATAGTATAATTAGAAGTCAGAACGTGTGATACCTCTAGCCTTGTTCTTTTTTTCTCAGGATTGCTTTGGCTGTCCGGAGTTTTTTGTGATTCCATACAGATCTGATGATTTTTAGTTCTGTGTCTTTAAAAAATGTCACTGGGATTTTTTTCATGCATGCTGACCTCCACTGTGTGGTTTTTATAGTTGGCAGCTTCTTGATTTTACCAGACAGTGAGAATGGAAGGTTTTCGTTTGACAACCAGGATTCATAGTCCTGACTCAATTAATCTATAAATGGTTTGTTATTTAAAATGTACAAAGATAGCCTCTGTCCAGTTATGGCACCAGAAATAAGAAACAAGACAGTCATACACAGACAATGACAACTGCTATGATCTAAACTAACTGGCTTATACCAAACATGAAGGATCATCTATTTTAAGATGCATCCTGATTACAGGTATATTAAAATGTTTTTTGTTTAAATGCACATATCAATAATAATTGTTGCAGCCGAGGTACACTGATGGTTGATAAATTTAGTGGTCAAATTTAAAGAGAAACAGGAAATGTGCCTTGTCCCAAGTGTTTCCCTAAAAGATATTTGTTAATTAGAGAGGGAAGAACCTTGATTGTGACGTAACCCTGCAGATACCATCTTAACTAAGTGAGCATGTTAATGTTACCATTTGTAATATATATCGACGTCATGAACCCTTTGATATCAGGAACTGAGAAGAAACTAATGTAATCATGGAAATCAGACAAATCCAAATTGAGGGACGTTCTATAAAATAGCTGGTTGATACTCCTCAAAAGCATAAAGATCATGAAAAACAAAGTAAGACTAAGGAACTATCATAAGTTGGAGGAAACTAAGGAGAAAAAACAATTAAATGTAATATTGGATCCTGGAGGAGATTATGGAAATAAGCTATTATTGTATTAATAGAGAAACTGGTGAAATTTGAATTAACTTCAGGGAAAGCTGAATGAGGGATATATGGGAACGCATTATTTTACAAATTTTCTGTAACTCTAGCATTAGCTTAAAATTAAAAATCATAGATATATGCATTATAGAATTGATGAAATATATTATTTTTGCCCAGTATTTCAAAAAAGAGGCATTTTTAAATATTTATATATTTTTTTCTAACACAATAATAATTTTCCTTAGAGAATGTCAAAAGTCTTTACAAACGCACCGCAATTTAAAGTATTAGTGACTATACTTGGCAGTCTTAAAATAGGACTCAATTTAGTACATATGAATTTATACAAGCATTCCAGAGAACACCCAGTAATCTTTCACTTTTCCTGGCAGATAACACATTTAAAGCTTATACTTCTCACACCAATCAGTATCAAGTTTTCTTTTGTAAACGGATATACATGATCATAGGAACTGGTGCAACAACATTTCCTAAACTAGTCTAATGATAGTAAATACAGTCCGGAAGTTCTGGGAAGTACATGGAAAATATACAAATCACTTTTCCGGGGGAAAAAAACCAGAGCTTGTTTTCAGTAGGACTACTGCATCCATTCAGATACTGCATAATCTAACAGCGTTTTATGCATTCCACATGGTACAGTTTTGGAGATTCACTGACGCAGAAACTTGCCTGAAGAGAGGGGAGGATCTTGCCCCTCACTCCAATTCACCTCCCGGTGTGTGCACAAATATATTAGGTGGCTTGCAGCATCCAATAGCTTTTTACATTTGTCTTTCTAAGTGCTGCATTTTCCTGGTGCTTAATGTACTGAAGTAAATGAGTTAAAAGATGTCAGGCTGACAGTCTTCACGTAAAATCTATCACTGCTTTCCTCACCCTCAATTCCACAAGTAGTCATTCTAAGCATCACTAGTCAAATCGTAGTGACTTTCCTGAGGGGTACATACTGAATTCTGTCACTGTAGAGCTAGAGAGAATGCAGACCTCAGAGTTTTCTGCATACTTGTTTTCAAGGTTGATTTTAGCAAGACTTTTTTGAGCATCTAATAATAACTAACTTAATTATGCTTACTGTGCACTAGCATCAGTCATTATGATGGTGCATTATTTCATGCAATTTCTATTAGGTAGATGGCATAATTATCCCAGTATTGTAGATTATGCAGCTTGGGCTTGAAAACATTAAGCATTTTACCTAAGGTCACTCAGACAGGTATTAAGCCTAAGAAATCAAATCTCAAAGCTCAAATTCTTAACCGCTGAACCACACTATAAATAGAAATTGAACTTTCAAAGATGGATAAAAACAATCATCTAGCTTTTAAAGAGTTCTGTGATGAAAAGTTAAATTATCCTGTTTACACAGGACAAATGTCAAGGAAGTTAGGAAGGCTGAGTGTTTTCAATTAACGATGAAATTAATTATAGCCTTCATTTCTTCCAAGGTCATGCTACAAACTTCACACCGTATATCTAGCTGTTGCTGCATAGCAGACTGCCCAAAATTCATCTTCATATAACAGGCATTTAGTATTGCCCAGGAATGTGTGGGTTTGCCGGGCCAGTCTTGTGTTATGAACCAAGCTTGGCTAATCTTGACTGGCTCACTTCTCCTAACTTGTGCTGACAGTGTTTCTGGGTGGCTCCACTCACATGTCTGCCTATTGACTAGCAGGCTGTTGGGGACAAAGGGCGAGCTTGGGCCTCCAGTCTCTTGTCAACCCCCAAGTAGCCTGGCCTTGTTCACACAGTGAACAGGACCCTAAGAAAGAGGGCAAGGCCTGCTGAGGTGCAGAACGGGCATGTCATCATTTCTACCACATTTTATTAGACATGGCAAGTCACCAGGCCAGTCTGGATTCAAAGGCCGGGAAAATATGCTCCATTTATTTGTGGGGGAGCAGTAAAGTCACATTTCAAAGGCTATATGAAGAATGGGGCGTATAGTTGCAATCTCTCTCTCTCTCTCTCTCTCTCTCTCTCTCTCTCTCTCTCTCTCTCTCTCACACACACACACACACACACACACACACACACACACACACACACTAGCATAATTCATCTATCTTCTACATGGATAATTCTATGACCTTATCACCTAAAATACTTCCTTGGCCACACACATTTCCATTCCCCGTTTGTCTACACATGTCATAGAGGTCTCTTGTTTCTGAGAATCCACTAATATTCATCTGTCATCTTGACACAGATGAAAGGATTCAATCTTCATATGTAACTTTTACGTGAATAGCTAGAAGATAGACACTGGAAGATTGACTGGTTTCTATCAGTCTCAAATGTTCAAATGTAGCAAGTTTATGAGTTTGCTGAGAGTGAGAAGGCTTTCTGGATAGCCATATTTTAGACACACTGCAATCCATAGCTAGGGGTCACACTTTTTGTAAGCCTTTAATACAGTTTGTTTGCCTAAAAATCTTTCCAGAAGTTTAATCTCTTTTTGGTAATGGCAAGGGGTAGTTTGCCCCTTCTCCACCTAGTAAGCTATTAAGTGCCTGTGTTATTACTCTACATAGAGTATTTCATGCAATCAGATATTACTCCCACTTTATTGATGGAAAAGTGAAGTTTGGAGCAGTTAAATAAATTGTCTAGGACACAATTAAGTTTTTAAGCAGAGTTTTGAACCCAAAGTCTATTTAACATAAAAGTTAATTTCCTGAAAATTAAATAGTACTGTGGATATCTTAGAACAATCAAGCCGTTAGAATAATTTGCAATTTTATTTAATAAAAACAATAGATAAAGTAATCTCTGCTTTACAGATCCAGAGGTTATAATTTATGATTGAAAGCAATTCTTCATTCAATGAATAAGATCTAGACCTCAACTTTCCAATGCAATAAGTTGGCTTGTTATTTTACCTATTTTTTAGTCTCCTTTTATTTTGCCTGTGTTGTTTTATGTGGTATCATAATTATTTTTTGAATCCTCTTTCTAGAGTATGCATTTTCTCTTTATAAACTAATCACTGACTTACAACATTGGTTGAAATATGACATTGTATTTACACCTTTATTGGAAAAAATCTCACTAGTTGAATATTATGTTCTTGAAACATTATTCTTATTTTGTGGTTATTTTGTTCAGTTTAAAAATATTACTGCTAGATTGTGGAATATATTCTAGACATATTGTCCAGACACATGGACTGCTAATGACTTTGTTTATTTTGAATGAGGAATGTGTGATTTCATAGGAAACTAACATCCAATTCTTATCTGTAGAGGTGGTTCATGTAGGAGTAGGTGCTATCACAGCTTAGATTGATCAGATCAGTGAGAATTATAATGGGATGTTTTAATAAAAGAATTTTCTTTGATCATAAAAGTGTTACATGTTAATTATAGAAAAAAATGGACATTAACAAAAAGTAGAGAATGACAATTCCAGAGACCCAACACTCAGAAGTAATTGCTAATACTTTGAGACATTTTCTTTGACTATTTTTGTATGATTTTTTTAAACTGCAAAGTTGACATCATACTCTATATAAATGTATATACTATTATTTCTACATAAAACATAGGATAAATGCTTTTTAACATAAATAGATTAAAGACTAAGAAAATCAAGGAATGAAAGAAGACAAGTACATTGTGAAAACATCGTTAGTAGAGTGAGACTTTTCTAAATTTTATTTCATCATTTACCAAACTTTTTTATAGAAACCTAACTTCTTAGGCATTGGTACAAATTGAAATGTAATCCCTATCTTTAAGAAATTTAGGCTGGTAAAATTACAATTTCACGATAGAATAGCAATAATGGAGGTATCTATAGTATTGCGTAATACAGAGAAACGAATATTGTCTGGGAATCAGTTATTATTATACAATCAATGAGACTTAGAATTTTCTTTGTGATTTTATATATGTGTGTGTTTTTTGTTTGACATTTAAACATACACACATTCTAAACATGAGTTATCACTGTAATACATACAAGATGTAGCCTAATATTTCATTAAAGATCCAGCGTTTTAATATTTTAGTGTTTGCAAAGGTATGTTGTAACATGTACTGATCTGGAAGTGATGCTTCATAGTGTCTATGAGATTCACATCTTTCTTTATTTTATTTCTAGTCTCAGTAATCAGGGGTTTTCAGTTTATCCTCGTGTTGTTGTTTTTTCTTCCTGTGTTTCTTTTTTTTCCTCCTTTTTATTAAGCTGGGACCCCACAAATGTTTGAAAACCAGATGCAATCTGTGTTGAAGGGAACATTTTCTCATCTGTTAGTGGAGATGCTATGAATGGGCCATCAGAGAACTATAATTAGTGTTCTTTTAATAAAAGGACGTTCTTTTTCTTGGTGAACAAGATGAGTCATCATATGGCTTCAGTAAGGTAGGAGGTCATCCATTGTGCAGTCAGACAGGTTTAATACAACTAAGGGCAATGACTAAGTGGTAGAAATAAGATTTATAATAAAGTTGAGCTAGAGTCTTCTAGATTAAAACACACATTTCATCAAAGTGGATTTACTGTTTAGCATACATCTCAGCAAATTGACACAACTGTTGTAAGAAATTGATCACACTGTATATCTCAATAGGTTAGGGGTTATAACATTATATAGGAGACACATTTAAGTAACATTCTCCCTCACTCTCTTCCTCTGCCTTTCCTTCTCCCACTCTCATCAGGTACCAGATTGTTAAAGTAGAACATTTGCTAAAGTTGAACTTGTCTCTATGGATAATCAGTTTATTAAAATGATAATCTTAGTATCTATTCATAAAATGTATTTAAAGGTACATGGGGAAGTCTGTTGGCCCATCTGTAGTCAAATTACCAGTAACTTGAATGGGAAGTAATGTCATTAGATCTACACTTAGCCACGATGAACATTCAGACATGCAGTGTTTATTTTGACAAACATTTCTTGAGTACGTACTAGATACTCTATTCTAGAAATGATATGATGAATTAGGCACAATCTCTTTCCTCAAAGTTGTATCTACTGCAGGTGCTGTGAATATAGGTAACTATTATACTATGTCAATAATCCTATAATAGATATATTACAAAATTCTAAGCAATTACATGTCACTCAAATATGTTAAAGGGGTTGGCTTCTTGTAGACAATACTATAACAAGAAAAACTGATATGGTCAGATCTGTGCTTTAGCCAAAAAATTCTAACAGAGTATGGAGAGCAGTTTAAAGGGGTTTATTGATACTGGAATTAGGTAGACTTTTATTCCAGTTGCAGCAAGGTAAGTCGGGGTTGTATTATTAGTGGATGGAAGGACGGCCTAAGTCTGTAACAGAAGGAAAGAGATGGGAAGATATGTATTTCTCTGGACACTTGAAGGGGTTAACATTTAGCAAAAGAAAAATGAGTGTTTCATAGGAAAACATTAAATTTTGTTATACATATTATGTTATACCAAGGGTGCAGGCAGCTCTTTTAATGTATAGCTTCATACCTAAAGGTTTGATATAATTTTTTAATCTATGACCTCTGGTCACAAAGATTTCAGGTATCCCAAAACGACTTGCTTTCAGGTTGAATATTTTTATTGCCAGATTTGTAGTCATATGTGTGCTAGCAGACTTTAGACTAAATATATATATATATATATATATATATATTCTTCCTTATTGGAAAAAAATAATGTAGGTATTTGTTGATTTGAATTTCTAGAGTAAAACTTTTCTTCTAACATTAAGGTTAACATAAAGGGGGCTGGCCCGGTGGCTCAGGTGGTTGGAGCTCCGTGCTCCTAACTCTGAAAGCTGCCAGTTGGATTCCCCCATGGGCCAGTGGGCTCTCAACTACAAGGTTGCTGGTTCAACTCCTCGAATCCCGCAAGGAATGGTGGGCTCAGCCCACTGCAACTAAGATTGAACACGGCACCTTGAGCTGAGCTGCCTCCCGGATGGCTCAGTTGGTTGGAGCACGGGCTCTCAACCACAAGGTTGCCAATTCGATTCCTCGACTCCCGCAAGGGATGGTGGACAGCGCCCCCTGCAACTAAAATTGAACATGGCACCTTGAGCTGAGCTGCCGCTGAGCTGCTGCTGAGCTCACAGGTGGCTCAGTTGGTTGGAGCACATCCTCTCAACCACATGACGGCTCGACTCCTGCAAGGGATGGTGGGCTGCACCCCCTGCAACTAGCGGAGGCAACTGGACCTGGAGCTGAGCTGTGCCCTCCACAACTAAGACCGAAAGGACAACTTGAAACTGAACAGAACCCTCCACAACTAAGATTGAAAGGACAACAAGTTGACTCGGAAAAAAAAAAAAAAAGATTAACATAAAGGTACTTTAACACGTTGCGTATGGCGGGGTTTAAATCCCCCCATACCCCTCTGTTCCGGCAGGTTTTTAAAAGAAACTACTTTAAAATGCACTCTTCTCTTTAAAGCGTAAATGCTTCTATGTGATTTATTATTTTTCTATGGAATTTTTTAGGATTTACTCACCTATGATGTTAGTAATCCCTCCTGGTGTGATACTGCAGAAAGCAGCTTCCTTTGTTATTAACGAAACACAAATAATTCAATAAAATGTGCAAAGTAAAAAGAGTCAACAGTAAAAACGAGAATTCTCGTTATCCGTCCTTAACGCATGGCTCAGAAAAAAACAAAGATTCTCGTGATCCGTACGCAACGTGTTAAGTATAATTTCATACTATACAAGCATCATTTTATAGCTATTATATCTGTATTTTAGGCACATTAAAGATTAATTTCAATAAGATCCTTTAAATGAAAAAGCAATAAACAAAAGCAAATGACTGTAATATTCATTTATATTTATTATGTAATTTCTCAAATGGAAAGATAACATTTAAGTGGGTACCCGTTATTGCGATTGCTGACAAATACATTTAAAAATATATCCTGCTTCCTCAGATTATTAGACTTTGGTATTATACTTTATCATAAGTGTCCTATTTTCCTTCATTTTCTAAAATAAATTCCACACTCATTTCCAAAAAATGTATTTTGGGAAATGAAGGGTGGATGCTTTTTTCGTATTTTCAAAGAGTAGATAATTTGATTAATCAGAACCTTTTCTTTCACCTTGGCCATAGAGATGTGTCCAGATGTGTTCTGGTCATGAGGCCACTCAAGCTGTTGGATACTTAATTAGTAAACCAACAAGTATTTATCTGAATGCTATGTAGGCAGCATGGTGCTAGCTACTAAAAAAACAAGACATTGTATGATACGAGATGTGATCAAGACATATGGTGAATGTTTAAATAAAAAAATATTATAGTAAAAGATATATTGATATTAATCCCCTTCAAAATACTCCCCCTTGCTTTAAACACACTTACCCTGTAATTCTTGCCATTTTCTGAAGCAGTTCTGGAAGTTCCGCTGTTATCAAGCAATACGGTGAATGCTGCTGCCGAGCACCATCCAACGGAAAGGCAGGGATCTTCAATACTGGAAGCAGTGCAGGGAACCTTAGTAACAGTGTGTGGCAGGTTTCCACTTGTTCAGTGCGGTCGTGTGTGAGCTACGGTTGAGAGAATCGTGTGTTTTAAAGTGTGTTGTAAGTCATTCTCCATCATGACAACACTCCATGTCACACATTGCTTGTGGTATATGACAATTTCTGTCAAATAAAAGCATTACAATGTGTCCTCATCCACCTTATTCACCGGATCTGGCACGGGGAGGCTTCTGGCTCTTCCCCAAAATCAAAATGATTCAGGACATCGAGGCAGCCAGGACAGCGCAACTAAAGGCACTCATGAAAGAGGACTTCCAGAACTGCTTCAGAACAATGCGATAAGTATATTTGAAGCGAGGGGGAGTAGGATTAATCCTTTGAGAAGGATTAATGGCAATGTGTCTTACTGTAATATTTTATTTTTCTTATTTAAAAATTCACCATATTGTTTGATCACACGTCATAATTGGTATATATTTTTTAGCTCAGAGAGAAAAGTTTGACTTTACTTACTAATTATTTGTATTCACTTATTCAGAAATATATGTAATGTACCTAATAAGTACCAGGTAACATGTTAAATATTGTGAATATAAAGACGAATAACACTGTTTTGGAAATCACGGTTAATAAGAGAGAACGTACACAGAATAACAAGGCTCTTTGATAAGTGGTATTATATCACAAGGAAGAGGGTATTGTTTGGCCCGTGGAGAAGACAGCGATTAACTTTCTTTAGAACATGTCTAATTGCTTGATAACTTTGACGTTGTAAAAAACTCCACTCTAATACCAATAAAAAGCCACTGTATAAGGCTACAGCGTCCAGTTATGAGCATCATTCCAGGAAATTATATCTGAAAACTTGAGGTCAACATTTTTTATCGCTTGTTTTTTTACACATGTTTTTAATTGCAAGGCCAACTGTGAAAACCCACTTAGAATGAGTCTGTATTGATTACACTAATTGAATTTCAATTAGGTCTTGAAAGAAAATTCCCTGACAGAAAGAATATAATCAAAACTGAGACCGTTCAGTTGTCATAAACAATTCACTATTCAGGAACAGGCCACAGTTCTGCATGGGTGTGAAAGGAAGCCTAGCCATTATTCTGTGGTAGGCGGAGAAAAGAAACACTTTACTAGGGACTAGCTGATTTAATTATCATTGAGCACCACACATGACCTCCTGGTGCTTAGATTTCTTCCCTTATAAAATTGAAAATATTTTTTATATGCGTCCAAATCGTATTTTTCCCATTCTGTGAAGGAGAACATTAGTAGGTTTTCAGAAACTTTGTTGTGTGAAAAAAATGTGAAAGAAAATCAAATCTTCAGTACCAGGATTACCAGTAATTTAAGAAAGTAAAACTGTATCTTAAGATAAAATAAATACATACATACCTACATATATAAATTATTTTTCTTAAATGCTCATTTTTACTGCCATCTGCAACATTGATATAATCCGGATATTTGTGCTACTTCATGGTAAACAGACACTGTCTTCTGGCAAAGTTATATATTATGTTAATCTGTAAAACCTTTATTTGAAGTGTGCTCTATATTGAGACCAGGGAAATATAGAGTTCAGGAAATGTTATTTAAAAAACAAAAAAATAAAGCAAACAAAATGTAAACATTTTCTTGAACTGTAGCAAAAATTATAGAATTACTATTTCAGGGCAATTAGACTAATTTCTTCAGTATTTAGTCTTATATTCCCACCATTTTACAGATGTTGAAATTGAGGCACAGATGCACTCAGTTATTTGTGTTGATGGCCTATAAATTGCCTGGATTTTCCTTCTAGAGTTCTATAATATTGTATTTCTAGGTATCAGTTGCATCGTCAATGACATGAGTGAAATGGATTAGGTCCTATTTTAGGCCCTAAGGGTTTTTTCTACTGGGACTTATATAAACTACAATTACATATAAAGCTCTAATGTAGTATGGATTGTGGAAAATAGAAAACGTTAGAAAACAAATTTGGCTCAAACCCTTGGAGTTCTGTTCCCACTGTCACATATTGGCCTTCCATCATCTCACACTGAAATTATAACTGTTGGCCTTTTTTTAAACTCCTCCTTCCCTCCCTCCCTCCCTTCTGTAATAATCCATCTGGAGTTTGATCTGAACAAAGAAAAGCATTGTGCTGTTGTAGAATTGTTTGTTTGTGTGCAGTATTGCTGTAGTCTCTGTATGCAGTATAAAGTCTAGTAGAGGCCATAGAAAACACCTGCATGTAAGCCAGTGTTTCAGTACAAGCCTCTGAGATTCACATGGCCCCTACAATTCACATAGCTAGGCTGGTCTTTCTTTTTTAAAAACAAACAAACAAACAAACAAACAAACAAAACACACTTCTTTGCTCTCATCCCTTTGCCTATAATTCTCATTGTCTCCTTGACTTATCTTAAACTAAATTTCAATTCCCCTACCTTACCTGAAGCTTATACGTTGCCTGTTGCAACTGTATTTCCCATCACCCTCCCCACCGTCCAATTTATCCTTTACTCAGATTAGCCCAGTCCCCTCACTACTCCTTGGCTTCCTTAATTCTCGTTATCATCCTCACTTCTGTACCATCACTCCTATTGTTTTCCCTTTCTCAGTGAAATACAGACCATTTCTCATGGGTCCAGCTCTAGCCTTACCTTTCCACAGCGAAGTCTTCCAAGAGCGGCCTCCCTCCTGGCTTCCTGCAGCCAAGTAATGGACCTAATAACTGCCTTCTAGGATGAATATTGTTTCCACTCGGAGCTTGGATTCTTGGCTTTCTCCCTTTCCCAACCTTGAGAAATTTAAGTATAGGGCTCACCTATTAATGAAACTTTTTTTTGTTTATTTTTCTTTTGAGCCAAGCCTATACTTATGTAAACTGACAAAGCAGGAATTCTTTGTAGACCAACCTGATAATGCAGTCATTATTTCTGGAATGTGGATTGTGAGGTAAAAAAGGATTGAGGTTGTCACATATGTTGGTGGGTAAAAAAGTAGCCCTATTTTTTATATGTACCTGTGTCAGTACTATCTGATATGTTTATGTTTGACTTTTGCCTCCACAGTTTGGTCCATTAGTTCCAGGGCTGGATTCCATACTACATTTCTTTGCAGGATGTATATATTCTCTAAGAAAATGAGTGTCTAAATCATTTTGAGCATATGTTAGCCATTTTAATGTTTTACTTTAAGCACTCAGGTGTAAGTGGAATTTTATATTGGATCTTCCATTAAACTGTGAATGGGAACATTCAGCAAACCATATGGCTGTTAAACATATGCCTTCAGCCATCATGTGCTATCTCTTCCTTAAGTTCATTCTTCCCTTTATATAGGTTGCTGAATTTGCAACTTCTGTCTCAGGGATTTTTATCATCCCAGCAAATCCACTGAAAAATCTGCCCACTGAGCATTGTTGCTGAATTCTATAGCTTTTTTCACTAAATATGATTCAACCTGTTTGGTAGGGATTGAGCTTTTCTGATTCTTAAGGAAAGGTATAACCTGTTAACCAATGCCCAAAAAAAGGTGTGTGTTTTTTTTTTGTGTGTGTGTGTGTGTGTGTTTTCTTTTTTTGTTTTTTTTGTTTTTGTATTGACCATTGTTTGCTTGTATCCTAGAAATAATCGTAAGTGTTTAACTTTTAATCTAGTACCACTAACATTCCCCAAGCACCTATTATAGTCAAGGAACTACACCAATCACCACGGAGTAATAAGGATGAGAATGACAAACTATCTGCTCCTCAATAAGCAGAGTAAGTGGCAGACTTGGGCTGAACAATCCAATTTCACTAAATAAAATATGACCAGTATCAGAGTAAGATGATCAGTAGGAGAAAAGACCAGAACAGGAGGTAATTGGTTCTGCTAAAGCATCCCTTGGTCACCTTTTCATCATGCCACCATGCACTAATGGAGCACATGAATAATAGAAGTGTGTCATAAGGTTAACCAATACACTCAAAACTGGAATGACTACTCTCTCTTAAGAAATGTAAAACTCATTTATTTGCAGTTGTAATACATATCACATGTGTGGCTGCATTCCCTGAAGAACTGGTCTATTTCTCCCTTCATCACAAACAGTGAAAAATCTAGTTTGGAATCTAAACCTTAAGTTACTACTATATGTTATTTTATTCATAGTAAAACATATGCCCTGTGTTATATGTTCTTTTCATCTTTTGTCTCAAGGCTTTATTTTCATTGCTTAAATGGAGCAGAGTATCGGGTTATTTCTTAGTTTTGATTTTAAAAAGTGTGAATGTATGGAAGGAGCACAATTGTTGATATGTAGCAAAACCCATGGAATTTTTTAAATTAAATTAATTGGGGTAGCATTGGTTAATTACAGTGTATACATTTCAGGTGTACAATTTTATAGTACTTCATCTGTATATTGCATTGCGTGCTCACCACCAAAGTCTTCTCCTTCTGTCATATTTTTGACCTTCTTTTCTCACTCCCACTTCATTTTACCCCACCCCCTCCCTGTCTGGTAACCACCATGCGTTGTCTGTACTATGAGTTTTTGTTTGTTTCTCTTGTTTGTTGCTTTCATTTTTATATCTCATGTATGACTAAAATCATATGGTTCTTGTTTTCCTTTTTCATTTGACTTATTTTACTTAGCATGATACTCTAAAAATCCATCCATGCTGTCATAAATGGCAATATTTCATCATTTTCTATGGCTGAGTAGTATTTGTGTGTGTATATAAATATATATGCCATATATTGTTGTAGAATGGATATTATAAATAAGCCAAGAAATAAGAAATGTTGGAGAGGATGTGGAGAAAAGGGAACCCTCCCACACTTGTGGTGAGAATGTAAATTGTGCAGCCACTATGGAAGGCAGTATGGAGGCTCCTCAAAAAATTAAGAATAGAGTGACCATATGACCCAGCAATCACTCTTCTGGGTATCTACCCACCAAATTTTGAAAACACTTATTTGTAAAGATATATGTACCTCTATGTTCATTGCAGCATTATTCATAATAACCAAGACGTGGAAACAACCTAAGTATCCTTTGACTGATGATTGCATGCATATTAATTAATTAATTTATTTATACTTAAAAATACCTCTCAGATCACTTTTATAGCTGGCTTGATCAGTTATATAACTGACTAAATAAAGTTAGTTATCTGAGTTAAGATTACAAGTGAAGATCACATATTTCAAGGAATAACAGTTTGAAGAACTTCCTCGAGTCTTTTTGCTCATACTTGCCCCAATTAAGGCTCTACATCATCTCTCAAATGTTGCTGCTGTTATTGTCCCTTGACCAGGGACAGGATTATGCTTGTGTTATGCAGTTGTTACTGGAGAGATACCTTTTAGTACATGCCTCAGTCCTCTTCGTTAGACCTCAAGCATTACTTTCAGATCAAAGTGATAAGAGATACCATATGAGATGCCTTTTGATATGGACTGTCTTTGTTCATAATCTCAGCTCATCCATTTACCAGTTATGGGACCTTGAGTAAGTAACTAAGCCTCTCTGCCCTCTAATCCTCAGTTTCCTCATCTAACAAATGAGGATAATAATAATTACTTTCTGGAGTTACAGTAAGCATTAAATGAGCTAATGCACATAAGGTATACAAAACAGTGACTGGCATGTAATAATATTCCATAATTATTATTATTGCTATGACTGTCACCATGAAATGGCACACGCTTCTTTACATCCCTTGATAAATTGTATATTTCCCTGAAGAGCATTGAAAATTCTGTTTCTGTTTTGACTTTTAAAAGCTAAGAATCAAATTCTGAGACAACTTTAGTAACTTGTATGGGATGAGAGTCTTAAATATCAGTGCTTGAATTTCCCTTTCATTCAACCTTCTGTGTTTGCATGGGTTTTTCTCTGGCATATTTATATTTATGTTTATGTTTATATTTATACATTATTTATATTTATATTTATAATATATTTATATATGTTTCAGTTTTCCATATGTATAAGGAAACGCGGATTCTTCAAATTAGGCAGTATGATGAATAAGCAATAAGAAATAAAGAAGCAAGCTATTCAAATTCGTCCTGATTAATTTTTAAAACAAAATATTTGAAAGTTAAAATAAAATGTACATATTTTGAATGGCCAACTTTCTATTCTTAAATCTTATTAAAATAAATAGAGAGTGAAGGCATAAGGAACGCTGAGAAACGAGGTGAAGTTTTAGTGTCAATCTATCTGATTTAGTTTTGGGCTCCTTGAAGATTCAGGCCACAAAAGCCATATAATGAAGCCACAGAAGAAAGCTCAAAGATGCTAGTAAATTGCAGCCACTAAATTATAATCTCATATGTAGAAGAGGAAAATGGTTGCATTTCTTGGCTATTCAGTTTTATTGGTCAGTTGTTGCATCCACTTTAATATAAAGCTAATTTCATTGACATTTTATGCAATTCAAAAAATTATATTTGTGCAAAAGATATATCCACTAAAAATAAGACTGGGGGTATTTATGAAGTTAGCTATAGATTATTTTTTTTTGGCCTGAGAATTTGGGTTAACATAAAAATGTTAATATTTGCTATCATGTTATGAATCACATGATTCATTACTAGTTGGTGGTACTACACTTGTTTATTTTTTCTCTTGCTGAGAGTTTTACTTGAGTAAAAGTATAACATGTTTTGGGCTTATATCTTTTCCTTCCATAGTGATCTAAGGTAGAAAGAGGAAAGAAAGCCACTACAATTCGAAATATTTAGGCTTTCCACTTTAGTGTTCCTAAATCAGTACACACATGGTGAAGGAAGAAGCCCACAGGAATAGCTGGAGGGAAGGCCTCCATATTGGCAAAGTTATAGCCGACTCAGCTGAAAACCCCAGACCTGAGTGACTGATGTGCGTCACTGTCCATCTTCCTTCCTTCCAGTATGGAAACCCTGGGAATTCCAGGGGCTTTTGGTGTAGTAGCAACACCATTTGAGACTGTGAATGAGTACTGTGTGCTAAACACTGTGTAGCAGGCACTTTCCCTACGTTATAGGTTTGAAAATTCAACCAAGAAATAATTTCTTGGAAGAGCCTCTAGAAATTAGCTTGACTAAGGATTGTATATGCTGGAACCAGAAACTCTAAAGTGTAATATTTTGAGAAGAATTGCTGATATGCATGGCTTAGGCATGGCGCACTGTTAAGGACAGGGGAGGTGCATAGGGGAAGAGAGTAGAGAGCTGGAAGTTAGGGAAGGTGAATTGCCCATTGTGTGTTACAAAGGTATAGCGGTGGCCATGCTTGAGAACCCAATGAAGGGGCTTGAAGAATTCTCTTCTGTGCATAAATATATGAAAGGGAATAAAAAATTTAGACTAGGTGAAGAAAATACTACGTAGAAATTTCAAAACTATGAAATTCTTATAAAGTAAATGGTAATTGGCACTTCCAATTATGAGGATAGTGAGCATAGGTGGACACCTCTCCTCTGAAGCCAAAAATCAGTAGTAAACTCTCAAATAGAGGAGGGATCCAGACCTTCTGCAAGCAGAGGAGCATTAACAATTATTAACCTATTAAAAAAAACTATAGGTTGTCCCGGTGGAGGAAAATGTACTGTGGTTGGCATTGACTTTATATACACACCAGGGGTCAGTCAGCAAATTATGGTCTGTCAGCCAAATCTGACCTGCCACCTGTTTTGTAAATAAAGTGTTATTGCAACACAGCCACACTCATTCTTTACATACCATCTATAGCTGTCTTTATACTACAGTTGCAGAGCTGAGTAGTCGTAACAAGGCTCTTACGATCTGCACAGCTTAAAATATTTACTCTCTGGCCCTTTATAGAGAACATTTGCTGACTGTTGATACAATAAACAATGCAGGAGGCATGTGTTAAATGTTCAAGTGCATATGCAGAATTTAATATTTTGGCAGCCCTTTCAATAATTAAGTCCAGTAGACTCCACTGGACTCCTGCTGATTCATGTAGGGTGAGTGATAGTGCCAAAACAAACGAGGCAACAATCCTTAGAAACTTAGTAAGACAGTTCAGAGTTGAGAAGTGCAGCAAGGATGAGCAGCAGGGGGAGCCGTGGAGCACACTCTTTTTAAAATAGATCTGCAGAACTTATTTATTTTGCATAATTGAAACTGTACCATTGGATCAACACCTCTCCATTTTCCCCATCACTTAGGCTATCATCGTTGTGCTCTCTGCTTTACGGTGTTTGACGATCTTAGATTCCACATATAAGTGAGATCATGCAGCGTTTGCTTTCTATGTCTAGTTTATTTCACTTAGTAGAATGCCCTTCAGGTTTATCCACCTTGTCTCAAACGGCAAGATTTCCTCCTTTTAAGGCTGAGTCATATTATATATCTCACATTTTGTTTATCCAGTCTTCCATGGGTGGACATGGAGATTATTTCCATATCTTGGTTGCTGTGAATAATGATGCAGAGAACACGGAGGTGGAACCCATTCTTATAAATGGTTTCCTTATGTTAATTTGGGTCAGACTCTGATTAAAAGATTTTAGAGAAACAAGGTGAAAACAAGAAGTGAATCAGAGGCTTTCGGCTTTTTTTATATGCTCCATACCACTCACCACAGTGCCGCCCTGCTCCCTCCTTCCTCCTGAGACTTCGAGTGACAAATTCAAATCTCCACTGCACCGCCCACCAGCTCCCAGGATGTGAGAACCAGACTAGTATTTTAATCATTCCTGTTCTGAGTGAGTCTGTGTACATTAGACACACAGTAGCATTTTACTAACAATGTTTGACCAAAATTTGGGTCTAGGCCATGATACTTATTAATTGAGTTTTGAACAAGTCACTTACTCTTTTTTTGGTGGTGTTTCCTTCTATAAAAGATGACTATAATATTTTGGATTTTTTTTTTCTCTGAATCACTTCTACTTCATAGCGTTATGAGCAAGAAAAGGGATGATATATGTAAAAGTATTTTGAAGAAACTAAAACACCATTCAAATATAAGTTGATATTACAATATATATTATCATTTTTCATCAGTGACAATTAGGACTAGAATAGTACTGAGGTGCTAACCCAAACTAGCCGAATGAAGTGATGTCATCTGCTCCAGCTTGGACCCAATGACAATTTGCTCTGGGGAGACTTTGGGACAAGCAATTTTAATTATTTATGTCCATTTTAGTGTGGCTTAGACATCAATTTTTAATTGCTCACCAGACACAGTGGTGATAAAGACTCATTCACACAGACTTAAGTCTACTGCATTTTCATCTGATTTTCTTTAAAAACATGGAGGAATTAAGAAGTGTAGACCCCATAATATAGCAGCATAGCTCATAGGAAGTAATCTATTTTATTGAGGGAATGACGGAGATGGGGGGGGGGAATGCATGGCTTTGTACTGACATGTGGTGAAAGAGAGAAAGAATTTGAGAGGCAGAGAAGGGAAATGAAGAAAGAACCAATAGGAGACTGTTAAATGTCAGGAAGTCAAGTAAGCAATAGAGATAATGAGGAGAGTATATGGGAGCATTAGTATGGGAATGGCATGTCTGACAAAGAACGGATGTTAATATGAAGATGTCTAGATAGTCGAGAACACATGAGGCACTACGTATAAAATGTGCCTGCTGTAATATTTTCCTGTTAGTGAAAGTATATCATGGGCATCCATATAAGATGTTGAAATTTCTGTTCTTTCACTGGAAATATAATGAAATTTACTTAAATACAAGCAGTATATCGCTGCACTTCAATAAGAATATAATAAATATTTTAATCGAATCTGGGGCTAAGGCCCTTTTCATTTTGTCAGCCTCTGGACTACAAGTTAATTATGAGTTTTTTGTTCTTCTCCCGCTATAAAAGTTCTCAAAGCATTCTATTTCAAGGGCATCTAGCACTCAAGTGGCTATATTTCCATGTTTCATAGTCTCAGGAATTACACCACTGTTGAAAACATTTTAGGGTTCTTTACATTATTGTCTTGGGATGCTCTTTACTAATCTAGATCATTTTATTATTTTAGCAACGAAAGAGCTTGGAAGCAAGCCACCAAAAGAAACTCATAATAAAATATTAAATGAGATGCTCCCCCTATAGTATAAGCTACATCTGAAAAGTGAGTTGGGCACTTTGTTAGGTATGTGCATTTTCAGAGCTCACTGGGGTGCCATTAAGCACACTGGAGCACTTCTTGCAAACTTACCAAGAGGCCTGAAAAAGTGAATGAGTTTCTCAAAGTGCCTGCTTTTTACTCTGGGGAACAATTGAAGTTAGAAGAATCTGGCTGAATAAATGGCTTCTCCCTCCCTGTGTATTAACAGAACGATTTCAGTCAATACAAGATTTTCCCAACTAGAGTGGGGAGAAGTCATCTAAAACTTGTGTCTAAGGCTTCCCTTGTCAAAAGCTGCTTTAACTCTGGTCATCTTGGTATGGCTAAAATTAATAATTTGGGGGGAGTAAGAAGATGAACTGGCTGGATGAACTGTAGAGATTTGATCCAGAGTTTAATATCTTTCACTAATAGAAAAGAAATTTTCCTGATATCCTAAAGTTATATGTTTCCAGATGGTCGATCTATAATATGGATAGATTTATACACTCTTCCAAACCAAACCTATGAAAGATGACTTCAGATCACTAAAAAAAGAATTAGATATTTTGTTACAGTTACTGAAAATTTAAAAAAAAAAAAATCTATTAATGTGAAATTGCATTAAAAAAAACTTACATGAAGTTTGTTTTTGTGCAAGCAAATATTGAATTTTTCTATTTCCCATATTTAGGAAAGGTCCTAATTGTATATTTGTTATTAGGAATATAATGATAATGCTACAGATATTTAATGCTATTTACAAGGAAGAGTCTGTGATTTTGCATCCAAACTGTAGCATTTTGCGTGGCAATCAGCAAATTAATTAATCAACATCAACCTCAATCTCTTCATGTGTAAAATGGAAACACCTATGATAACCATGTTAGCATGATATATCCTTTAACACATGAAAAACAATGATAGAACTCAACTGGACACAGTAAACTAGAGTGGTTTAGAATGCAAATTCTGGACGTGGTTTACCTATGATGAAAACCTGTTTCCACCATTTACAATCTAGGTAAACTTGGGCAATTGTTTAAGCTCATTATTTCTCCAACTATTCATGATTAAATACTTCTTAAGTTTTTTGGTCATTAAATGATGCAGCCAAAGTGCTTATCACAGTGTCTGAAATATAGTTAGCACTCATACATGTGAATGAATATTATCATTACTACCGTGATTTATTCTTGTCTCTTTTCTCCATAGATTTTCAGCACTGTTTACAAATTATGTCATTGGCATTTATGTTGGTTGAATTCATTAAAAAATAACTTCCTGTTTCTTAGCTAATGAATATATATTAGCCAATGCCTTTACATGAAGAATTACTACATGAGGTATGATGTTTCTTACTTCAAAAACTTGTGCAAATGAATGATGAAGTGCTAAAGGAACTCAGCCTAATTTGTTTGCGAAACACAGACACGGAGTATGTCTATGTAGATGATGGGTGATAATTTAAAGGTCTGGTCAGTGATCAATGGCCCCATTTTTTAATGAAATTAATAATGCTTCGGTGATGTTTCAGGAGATCACATGTTTCTGGAGGCACATTTACTAGAATGTGGAAGGTGACCATTATTCCTTGAATGTTGCATTCTGTTCACCTTTCATAATTGTACATATCTTGGGATAGACATATGGAACACAAGAATATCCTTCTCACTGAAGTAAATTGAGTGAAACTTGTCTCTTCTAATGACTAAGAGGGAGGAGGTAAGGAGATACATTCATAGAACCTGGAGATAGTGGTGGACATGTCCCAGTAAGTGCCAGACCAAGGTATGAAGATAACACATGACTGGGACTACTGAGGGAGAAATGTGCCCACCTACAAGTGGTGCTTACGTTCAGCCACCCCGATACAAGGTGCTATTTGGTTCCATTTATTAAGAAACGTTTAATTTTACTGCTAATTATTTATTTTATATATGTGCAGTAATGCAAACTTAATTTGCATGTATGAAAAACAGTGATTTTGCACTTCAGAACTGCAGCATATTATAGATTAAGAAAGCAATATATATTTTTAAAAAATTTCAGGTGTACCAAGCAACATAATAGTTGGACATTTACACCCCTCACAGAGTGATACCCCCCCAATCTACTACCCCTCTGACATTGTATATAGCAGTTAAAATATTGTTGACTACGTTTCCTGTGCTGTACTCCATATACCGTGACTATATTATATATATACACATTTAATTATAGTTGACATTCAGTATTATTCTACTGCAGCTTCAGGTGTACAGTACAGTAGTCAGGCATCTATACAATCTATAAAATGATCCCTCTGTAAGTCTACTACCCATCTGGCATCCTACATGACCTTTACAACATTATTGATTATATTCCCCATACTGTATTTCATATCCCCATGACTATATTGTGACTGCTAATTTGTGATTTCTAGTCCCTTCACCTTCTCCCCATTCCCATCCCCCTCCCATCTAGCAACCCTCAATTTTTTCTCTGTATCTCTGAATCTATTTCTGTTTTGTTTGCTCATTTATTCTGTTCTTTAGATACCACATATAAGTGAGATCATATGGTATCATATTTGTAAAAAGCAGTGTTTTAGTTGAGTTTTGAAACCAGTTTGAGAACCGTGAGGACAGATGTTTCCATTTTACAGACAAGGAGATTGAGGCTGATGGAGATGAATCTATTTGCTTATTGCTACACTAGAGCCAGGGTTTTGATGCCAAACCACAGACCCTTCCCTGTTCCTTTTCCATCGGCCACTTCTGCCTTATAAAGCTAGCATTTTCATTTGACTTTACTGACTATATAGACCATGCCAGTCTTGTTTCAAATAACTCAGTTCATTCTAAAAGAATAATGCTTTGTTAAGGTTGAATTATGTATTTTACTTCTATTATTCAGACCTGAAGAATCCAGTGAAAACGCCTTCAGGTATACACATGTAGATAACCTGGGAGTGAGGGGAGGGGAGCACCCTGAAAGGTCTGATATGGGCATGAGCACCGATAGCATCTGCTAAAGATATTAAAACCCATCTTATATTATAGGTATATTTGCCAGCCTATTGAAGGGTCCTTTAACTATTCAGTCCTATATTTGGGGAAATATATATATATATAGATATATATATATATATAGATATATATATATATGGATATATATATATATATATATATATATATATATATATCCACATATGTATATGATGGAGTGTAGAGAATTCCAAAATGAAAATCCTGATGGTACAAAAGTTTACAACTGGGTGTACCAAATAAAGTACCTTATGGGTGGAATTTAATAGATGGCCCGATATTTCACTAGTGACTCATGAAATTCCTCACATATGACATGACCTGTGAAGAAGTATTCAGTATCACGTAGCATTTCACCACAACTTTGTAGATCTTTCAAGATGTGTCTATCATACCTTTCACAAAGTCTTTTAAAATGATAAATCAGTTGAAGATTGTATGATAACTAGTGTAAAAATGATTACACTTATGGTATTGCAAACAAAGTTAATTTTCAGTTCAGCATTCAGAAATCTCACACTTAATATCACTTTTGGAGGGTGTAATGTCTGCTACTATGCAGTTGCATATTGAAGTACCGTGAGTCTCAGAGTTCAACATTAACCCATGGTGCCTGATTTCTCTCACTGCTTCATTATCATCTCACACAGTTAATACTGCTAATGCTGCATGAAAGCATCAAAGGACTTTGCACAGCATCTGCTCTGCAGCTTCTGTTTTACAGATGAGATTTTTTTCTGTTCATTTATCTTGGCCTTTCCTGGGTTTGATTTAACATCTCTGGCTCATTTGATCATATAAGGTTATACAACTATACTCTGCTTAACTGTTAAATATTTAATCAATAAAGAGAATTAAGAAAACCTACCTTTACTCAGTTAAGGTCCAGTATGCTGTACTTTTGCTGCAAGAGAGGAGAGAAAAAAAAAAAAAAAGGAAAAGTAACTGAGATGAAGCAAATATTATTTGTTCATTAACACTCTAGAGGACATTCCTGAAGCACGTGCCCAAAGGTTTTATTTCCCTTTTAACAAGGATTTTTCTGCCTCACCTGTGAAGCATATCTAAGATACAGGTACCAGACTAATCCTCAAAGTTCTTCTTAAAAATCTGGATGCCAGACTCTTAGGGACATCTTAGACTAAATCAAGATTGTGTAAATTATATGTCTCTTCATACTGTAGGAGAGTCTGTCTTAAGACTGAGAGTAAAAACAACAATTGATATTTGTTAATATTGGTTAGCATAGCAAATGGAGGTCTGAATTGGCAATTTTATTTTTTTACTGAAGGAAAAGAATGTGGGGCGAGAAATATGACATAGCTGTTATTAAGTAGTTCCACATGTGTTCGAATGCTAAATAAAGACTATGTCATGCTTGATATATATTTTACAATTTCCTTATGAACTAATCAATAAATCCACTAACACTTACTGGATATTGAATATGTGCTAGGCACTATACTAGGCATTAAAAATTATAAGACATATTAATATAAGAGCCCCTTTTCAATGTAATAGCAACCATTTTCTGATTGATAGTCTGGGCTGACAAACAGAGGGACAGAGATTAGGTTAAATTCACATCTCCTAAAATTGAGCATATTTCCTATGAATCTGTATAGATTCTCTAGTTTTCCTATACTTTATTATTTTTAGTATATTTATATGTGTTTAAATGAGTATTTTACAGTAGATGACATTTGAAAGATAACCCTGATTTGTTGTTAATCTTTTATAACTCATCCTTTATACTGTAGCTATGCTAAGAAACACTATTGAGAAAAATTTTGCCCTTTTCATATATAGCGAGTTGACTTCATGGAATCTAGTGACAACAATGCATTTTATATTGACAATAATATTGGGCACTTTTTATTTCATATTTTGTGGTTCATATTATCACAATCATGATGTCTCTATGATTCACACAAACAAACACATAAGTATTTGTGATTTTATATGAATAAACTAACAGCTTATTGAAGGTATATAAATAAGATAATACTAATTTTTACACTTACTGTGTGGCAAGTACTTTTTATTTATTTATTTATTTTATTTTTTTGCGGGTTTTTTTTTTGTGTGTGTGTTTAATGAAGTGCATTTAAATAAAGTGGCAGGAAATTTTCTCATAGATCTGTTAAGCTATAAAAAGGAAGTCACAAAAAGGTAGGCACAGTGTGATTTAAAAACCTATTATTCGTGTAAAGAAATAACATTTATATAAATATTACCAAATAAATAGAGAAAAGATCTAGAAGAACCCATCGCTGTTGTTGAAGTGGTTGACTGGAAAGATATGTTAAAAAGAAGGTTTACAGGTGACAGACAGAAGGTTATTAGAAGTGTCTTGGTGATCAGTTTGTAAAGTATATAGATGTCAATTCACTATATTGTACACCTGAAATTGTACTGACATAATATTGTATGTCAATTATATTTTATAATTTTAAAAGGGTGTACATAAGAGGATTTGTGTTTGAATTTTATAATCAGCACATAACCTCCATTCCTAGAAAAATGCTTGATAGAAGGTAAATATGTAATAAATAGTTGTCAAAATAAATTCACAATTGATTAATGAATTAATGGATTCTATAACTTTAAAGCAAAAAAACACTTGTGAAAAAATACAAATAAGGGGCCGGCCTGGTAGCTCAGGCAGTTAGAGCTCTGTGCTCCTAACTCCGAATGCTGCCAGTTCGATTTCTCATGGGCCAGTGGGCTCTCATCCACAAGGTTGCCGGTTCAATTCCTTGAGTCCCGCAAGGGATTGTGGGCTCTGCCCCCTGCAACTAAGACTGAACACGGCACCTTGAGTTGAGCTGCCTCCTGGATGGCTCAGTTGTTGGTTGGAGCGTGGGCTCTCAACCACAAGATTGCCAGTTCAATTTCTCAACTCCCATAAGGGATGATGGGCAGTGCCCCCTGCAACTAAAAAAAGAAAAAATTGAACACAGCAACTTGAGCTGAACTGCCATTGAGCTCCCGGATGGCTCAGTTGGTTGGAGCGCATCCTCTCAACCACAAGGTTGCCTGTTCAACTCCCGCAAGGAATGGTGGGCTGTGCCCCCTGCAACTAGCAACAGCAACTGGACCTGGAGCTGAGCTGCGCCCTCCACAACTAAGACTGAAAGGACAACAACTTGAAGCTGAACGGCACCCTCCACAACTAGATTGAAAGGACAACAACTTGACTTGGAAAATAAAAAAATCCTGGAAGTACACACTGTTCCCCAATAAAGTCCTTTTCCCCTTTTCCAATAAAATCTTAAAAAAAAAAAAAAAAAAAAAAAAAAAAAAAAAAAAAGTAGCATGTGGTTACAATAATATGAAATAGCTGAATAAACAAATTAGTTCCATGAACTATCAAAAAATTATGTTATGGCACATTTTGCCATAGGAGGGGAAACCTGGCTGTCACTGGGTTGAATTATGAAGAAGAAATAGTACTTTGGATATGATGCTGAAGTCGATAGACTAAACCACGACGAAAACTGCAACTGGGTCTTGTTTCTTGTATTAAAGTAGCTTTCAAAACTTTTTGCCTGTGACCCAGAGTAAGTAATATATTTCACATCGCAACCTGGTAAACACACATACACACACACACACACACACACACACACACACACACTACATGAAAGCACACACTGAATCAAGTTTTATCAAACAATAATTACTCTTTACTCTTATACGTGAAATGCTCTCATTATTTTTGTGTGTCTGTGCTCTGCCCTATCCAGTTCCGGTCTATTCCATGTTTTAAGAAATTCTGTAATCATTCTTTACATTGCTTTCATAACCTATTCACCATTCAAACTACAGCTTAACCATTTGCAATGCACTGCTTTACACATGCTCAAGAGACATGGAACATGATATATGTCCTTTTGGGAATATTTTTCCAGCTTAGCACAGGCTCTTTGCACAGCAGGCACACAGAAGAGGGGCAATTACACATTTCAAAAGGCTGAAGGAAAATGTATCCAAAGGAAGAAGAAAAAGGAAAAAAGGTATCTGTGGAAATGGATTTCTTAAAATCGGTGGAGAACAAGGGTGGTATATGTACTTGAGAGGAATAAAAAGTCTCTGTTTGGGTTCCTTCATACAGCTAATGAAGTCGCTCTTTCAGTGTGAATCAGCATGGGGGTATTTTCAGAATGCAAGGTGCACACTAACTTCATGACGAGTTCTAAGGATCTAATCTTTTCTAATTTCTGCATAATTTTGTTTTCAGTAGGGATAAACTGTGTAAACTAATTAAATTCGTTTGCTGAGGATAATTGGTGTGCTCAGATTTCGTAAAGGTAGTTTAAAAATATATATTGTATAGAGCGTGGGTGTGGGTGTGTATCTTCTCCAGAAAATTTACTCCTGAAGTTAATTTGAAACTATATGTATACTTTATGTACTTTTAATGCAGTGCATAGTGATCTAACAGTTAATAATAAGCTGGTCTCTTGTTAAAAATTTTCTCGCAAAGTTAATGGAAAATATATGCACATAAGTCAGTAGAAAACTAGGACCAGATTAAATCATATTAGATAAAGTATTTAGAAGTACATTTTGGAGGATTTAACAGGAAAATAGGCTGCTTACCAGATTGCCAATTCCAGAAATGATAGGGGTTGAAGAAAGTAGGAGAGAAACTCCTTTCATACATTGTGTGGTTATTACAAGAATTCTTAAATAATTAGGGAATGAATTGTCTATTACTCCAAAATAATGATTCAATTCCTTCTGTATCTAAGCCGTACTAGATAAATAGATATATAGAGATAATTAGATATTAGTTCTGTTATCCAAAAGAATCACATTCACATGAGATATTTCCAGAGTATACCACTATGTTTCTCTATTGGCCCCTCTGACAGTCTGCAGGCAACAACATCACCCCTGGAGAAGTAGTACTTTCATGTCTGACAGAGTTAGACAAATAGAATTAGTCATCTGTTTGGCTCTGATCAGATAGACTTATCATTGTGCTGACAGCAAACTCCTGGCTTTGTGTTTATTTCCTGAGTAATGTGATTAAATCCTTGTGTACACTGACAACACAGTATATCATAATTAAGAATCTTGTTCAAATGTATAATCCCATCTATGGTACCCTCAGGAATAAATCATCACTGAAATTCCTTTAACCATTGGAAAGAAAACTCTGTTAAAAACATATGAGTCTATGCATAGCATAATAACTAGCTCTGTGTCTGACTCCTGGTAGGATTGACCACCATTTGTTTCATTTATTTAAAACTAGCCTCTATAATAAAATTTAAATATGTCATAGACATCCTAAAATCATAGAAGTGAGAGGAAAATGTCATCTTCCTTGAGTTTAGAGCTTCTTATGTATTGTCCCTAGACCTGTACTGTATCAGAATAAAATAACGACCTGAACATGAATGTAGTGGAGTTTAAGAATTTCTATTAGAAAAGCAGCAGGTGATTCTGACACATTGGTGTAGGACTTAGACACCTTTAACCACACTGAAGAGTTACCTCGTTAACTAACCTCATGACGCAGAGCCACGCTGAATACTATTTATATCGAGTATGTGCTGATTCTGTCTGTAGTATTAAAACACTAACACGTTAAACTAAATTATCAATGTAAACATTTCTGTGGAATTATCTTTTAAAGGAATTGTTTCATTTCAAGAAGGATTATTGTCATTTCCCCACTCCGTGTTCTGTTAGGAAAAATAAAAGGTTCCATTTAGATTCTACCAAAATATTAGACTGGTATTTATTTAGTGGCAGAACAGTCTGGCTGTACTATATCAGTCATCTCAGGGAAGTTTGTTGTTAGCCCTACGACTAGCAAATTAATCAAGAGTTAACCCGTGGTGTTAGAAAAGGGAAAAAATGAATTAAAGCAAATATAACACTTGAGTCAGA
The DNA here is from genome assembly GCF_057876585.1 of Rhinolophus sinicus. NCBI lineage: Eukaryota > Metazoa > Chordata > Mammalia > Chiroptera > Rhinolophidae > Rhinolophus > Rhinolophus sinicus. Next base: position 71,401,229 of record NC_142516.1, on the reverse strand, counting down.
TCTCAGCTTCATTCTCCTAATCCCACTCATTTTAGGCATAACAAATATTACGCTTTTCTCCCTTCCTACCCTCACGTTTTGTTTGCATCGGAAGGCCATGAAACATAGCGGAAACATAGCGTGTTTTGAATATAAGTCAGTGACGGTGTTTGTGTTGTCACTCCTCTATTCCACACCCGTAAGAAACTAGTGATCCATCACAGCATCTTTCCCATTGAGCTTTCCAGTATCCTCGAAATGATGTCTGAGGCCCCCTCTACTGTTTTGCCGTCCTGGCTGTTCCTAGGGTTGCGGATTAGGGGCCTGGGTTCAAATATCAGCTCTGCTAATGACTGGCTTTGTGGTCCTGGGAAAGCTATGTAGCCTCCCTGATATTTATTTTCCTCTCCTATAAAGTATGGGAATAACAGCTACTTCATAGGGTTGTTGGGAAAGGCGAAGAAGCCAAGATCTGTGAAGAATACCGTGCGTGATGCATGATAAGTGACAAATAAATGATAACGTTTATTATTTGGGAGACCTGCTTATATATAATATTACCAGGGCCTTCAGTACACATCACTTCATAGTATTTAGCAAACTGTTTTTTTTTTTTGTCATTGTTAATGTCCCAGTAGCATTTAATATCCATGAGAGTAGAGACCATATAATCCCATCCTAGTGTTTCACAGAGCACCTGGCTAATGTTTGGTACAAAGTAATATTTGTTGAAAACTGTCATGAGCATATCACCCACCATTCTTTCCCTATATGATTCCCATTTCACTCTTTACCTCCAAACAAAATTTAGCAGCCATTTCAATGCATTGGTTGCAATAATAATCTAAAGTACTTTGGGTGATATATTAGGTACATTTCAAGGTCACTACCTAATTCGCAGTCCTTGCGGAAGGTGAAGGATATGTTAGTAGAAGGAAGTTTTGCGAAGAACACACACATGTAATCTCCTTACCTTGTGATGGCTCCGTAAACTTAGATTTAAATTTGTCTTCTGTCTACTCATAAAATTCTTCATTTTGACCGGTTCCCTTGCTTGGTTGTACTAGAAGTTTCTTCCGTGCTTAGAAATTTACATTTTATTCTAAGATGCCAGTGGGATGTAGCCTTAAATTATAGGATATATATGTGAAAGTAAAACATGGTGGTCGCAAATCCCTTCCTTGATGCATCTTAGAATACCTGAATCAAGTTGGCATTTAGAATTAATATATTAGTAAATATCAAGAGACAACAAAAAGGAAATGAATACAAGAAATGTTATGTATATAGTTTAACTTAGAAAGTATAAGTGTTCCACTTCTACTAGAGCTGCCTTACTCTTTCCCTGACCTAGACTCTGTATTCCTTAAGCTATAGCCCTTAAAAGGCAGTGTGTCATAGGTGGTTTATCTGGCCGGTGCCTTTTTTCCATATTGTAAGTTCTAGCTTATCACCCGGAGAATGATATGATACCTGGTCTGTAGTGGATCTGATGTTCTTCCTTGAATTTCCAAAATCCAATTACAGAGCTCAACATTCTCCACTATGGACACAATAAGTGGCACCCTCAGCCCTCAATGACACAATATGCATTGCATGCCCTATAGTTGCTATAGTATGAGTGTTTGTGTCCCCTCCCCAAATTCCAAATTCTCAACCCTCCCGCCGAAATGATGGTATCTGTAGGTGGGCCTGTGGGAAGTGATTAGGTTATAAGGGTGGTGACTTGACTTCATGAGCAGGATTAGTGCTCTCATAAAAGAGGCTCCAGAGAGAGTCCTAACTCCCTTCTCCCATATGAGGACACAGAAAGAGGGTCCCAGCTGTGAAACAGAAAGAAGGCCCTCACCAAAGTGTGGCCATGCTGGTGCCTTCTTCTTAGACTTCTCCTAGAACTGTGTGAGATGCATTTCCGTTGTTTTGGAGCTACCCAGGCTGTGATGTTTTGTTGTGGCAGCCTGAGCGGACCCAGATCCTGGGTAAGGGAGTGCTATCTATCAGAACAAAAATATCGAACATTTCAGTGACTTAGCCCAATAGAAAATATTTCTCACTCAGGTCGTAATCTTATATGGGCAAACAGTTTGGCCAGGGGAACTTCTCCACACGGTCTTTAACATGTGGCTTTCTAGGTTGTCATGGTCATTCCATGACAACTATATAGAAAGTGGAGGAATTTATGGGCACACATCATATCCACTTATATTCCATTATCTAAAACTCAATCTTCTGGTCACACAGAACTGCTAGGGAAGCAGGAAATGCAGCCTATGTGCCTGGGAAGAAGGGACAGTGTATTTTGATGAACATTTTGTAGTCTTTGCCACAATAACTATATCTTAATACAAAGAGGTAGAATCTAAACACATGCTCTCTACATTAACAGTGGGTGAGCCCATAACACAGACTCTAAAGGTTAAGTGACTGCCTAAAACCGTATTGCTAATTAGTGGAAGATCCTAGGAGATCAAAGCTCTAGTCACCAGGGTAGTATTTTTTCTAATGTCATCTGGTAATAGCAGTATAATTTGTCACATTCAATCACTCCCAAAAGCGGTTCTGCAGTTAATGCAAGTAGTAAATACATATAGCTTTATTTAGAATATTTTACTAACACTGTTTTCTCTTGATTCACTGCTAATATAGACACAGCTGAAACCTATTAGATTAATCAGAAGTCATTTAAACATCATTCTTTTCACTTTTATTTGTTGCTAGTAATTAAGATTTTGAATCCATTAGACAGGAAGTGAAGTTTGCTTAACACATTTTCTAGCCTCCTTTGAAAGAAGTGCTAATCTAGTTATAATGTCCATTGTACTGTTATTTAAGAATCACTTATATTTGACTGTACTGTAAATATGGTAAATACACTTTTAAAAATTTGACATAAAACACCCTTAGATTAGGGAGCCTTCTGTTTCATTTATATTTCTGCTTTTTGAAATATTAGGTGATATTTTTTTCTATTTTAATGATTAAAAAATAGCATCATTCCTTTCATTTCCCATATCCTGGAAAGCATCCAAATGGCACAATAGTAATTTATGGCCTTTCAAGTTCCGTGTGATCCATTTAAATCCCTGCGCCTTCTGATTATAATTGTTGTTTTGTATTGTGGTTGAAAGGTTTTCAAGTATCACAAAAGAGAGTGGTAAGAGAAAAGTAATAGGATTAAACAGTAAAATATATTTTTTTTAAGTTTGAGAGGAACCAGTTTGAGCACTGATTCACTGTAGAATGTATAGCATTTTGGGCAGAAGTTTATGCCACCATTGGAAGTCTCCTATGATTCTTTCTCCTAAGCATCCTACACCTTTATGAAAATTTGAAAAATCTGTTACCCAACTAGCATATATTCTTCCCTGTGGTTGTGCCAGGTGCTAGAGAGAGGAATTTGAGTCATCTTCTAGAACATTTTGACATTTGGCAGTAAGTATCAGGTTACTGCAGACATAACTGACAAACTCTTTGGATAGACAAATTGAGAAGAGATGAAAGAAGGAATAATATATATGTGTGTGTTGTTTTGCTTTGTACTTTCTTCTCAAAAGAGTTCTTACGGTTGCACAAAGGCAGAAGTGAATACCCCTATTTGAGAAAACGTGAAGGCTTCGTGTGATTGACATTATAAACCCTGCACAATACATACAGACAAAGGATGACGGGTCGAGGAACAAGGGGTAGGTTTCAGTGTCCAGTGCTGTCTTATTTATCAGCATGGTAAAGCAGATGACAATAATTGGAAGGCACCCTCTGAATACTAATTTCTTGATTAGAATGAAAAAGAGTACAGCTGTCCTATTTCATTTGTTCAGCAAATTTACTGACCTCTATGAGCCGAGTGTTGGACTAGGTACCGCGTAGCTGTAATTTCTACCCTCATGGAGTTTACTCTAGACTTAAAACACATTCTTTAATAAGCCACACTCACGATTTTGTGGTCATCAGGTTTGTCATTTTTATGAGGATCAGTTATTATAGTTTTAAGAATATACTGGTACTTGCAAATTGTTGACATTTTGTAGGTTTGCGTATTCACTAAATGCCCCCACAACTTTATATTTTATACTTTTTTAGAATCTGATCTTATTATTATTATATTGTATATGCCTTCTGATCTGCTACCTCACTTGGTATGAACCTTCGTCCACATCATATCACTCTTCTGAATTCCACAATTAACTTCTCAGTCTTGTTAATGGTAGACAAGGCAATTTAGCTAATCACTAGATTTTTATAGGATTCTTCATATAATGTCCCAAAGGGGTCATCAAACATTTTATGCAAAAGGCCAGAGAGTGTATATTTAAAGCTTTGGGAGACATATAGGTCTCTGTTACATATTCTTTGTTTTTCTTTGCAACCCTTTAAAAATGTTAAAGCTATCCTTAGCTTGCCGGAAATAAAATAGGCCAAGACCTAAACTTGGCATACAGATTGTATTTTGTCAACCCGTAATCATCACCTGCAAAATCAGCAATATTTGAAGTTCAACTGACTGCTGAGTTTCAGTGATTTTTTTTTTTTTTTCCTTTTTGCACCTACATTTGTAAAATAGTAGGGAAAAGTAGGAGATATATAAATATGGAAAAATAACCAAATGGCTTGTCAGTCTGTAGCAAATGAAAGATTCATATGTAAACAAGCCAAATGCAGACACATTTTAGCTACACTGCAATTTACTTCATAGGTTTTTTCTTCAATAGTAATAAATGTGCAGATGAGCTCTATATTATCTATAAGTTAATGTTTTTCACTTTCGAAATTATTTTATTCCTAGACATTACAGTGCTCAGGATTCTATTGGTAAAACAACCCCTCTTCCTTTGTTACAGTTTGTAAAGTGGCTGCTACATTCAATCCTTGAAAATTACTCTATATTTTGGTATAAGAAATCATGTGACGTTCATTTTGAAGGCTTTACAAGTAATCTCTAAGTGGTAGTAACTAAAATTTTGTTTTGTTGCAACATTATCTACTATCACAGAAATAAATGTGATGCCTCGTTTTGAATATATAAGCTCTTCAAAATTGGATGAGCGTTTCACCTAGTGAAATGGATTAAGCCACTTGGGTTCTTAGCTGGGTTTTGTAACCAAGGCAATTCTGTAACCATAGCACTTAGAATGCTAAATTTAACTGTCCACTTTGTGGTATTGACCTGCATTGTAAAAGTTGTCATAGTACACACAATAGAAACCTTTTACCAAGAGCAGAAGTGTCCAAGCTCTCTTCCTGTGCATCTCCTTCCATTTCTTACCCCCAAAGGAGTTTCTCAATCATGACTGAAAGGCTTAAAGGATAGTTTGCTTTAGTTTAATCATCACACATTCCTTAGCTCTGTAGTTGTTAAACTTTACAATGGGTATGAATCGCCTGGAGGGTATTATTCCTGTGTATATCCCTAAGTCCTCCCCTTATCCTACAGACACTAATTCAGTAGTTATGGGGTGATGCTCAGCAATTTGCACTTTTTAAAGTTTTTATAACATTTCTCATGTGGATAATATAATACAAAATGCACCACAGTTTGAGAAACACTGTTATAGTCTATGTAACGCCCATATTCTTGATTATGGAAATACAATTTAACTCTACTTTTTCTATACTTCCATACCAACTTCTGATGCTCTGCTGTGACACTCATGCCTGCTGTTGAATGAAAATATGATCTTGAGGAAAGGGAAATCACATCTGGGTTTTCAAATTTCATTCCAATGCTCTCTGAAATACACCATGCTGCTTTTTCCCAGGATGTGTAATTTTCAGACATTTATGAACTTCTTGTAGACATGGAGCCTACCTTATTCATCTTCCTATCTCTTCCTGAAGCTCCATATATATTTAACACTTAGTAGGAACTCAGTAAATTAGGTGAGGGTCTTGAAAACACCATTCAGTGAAATCCTATTTGGAGTGGCACACATCTGGTGGTGAAGGCAGGAAACTGCACCTTCCAAGTATGTCTGGATCCAATGTCATTTGGGTTTTTGGAATCAACCAACATGTCTGCCACTCCAAGTAAGGAGTACTTTATCAGTATGGCTTTGTCAAGAATGAGCCTTGCTTAGTGCTTTCATTTGAAGGTGGTGTATTGGGGAATCCACCATCCCTCATAGCAGCAGAGAATTAAACAGGATGATATGGTTTTAAATAAAAGTCAATGAAATTTCATGAGAACATAAAAAGAAATCTCTTGTCAAGCTAATATACACTGTATTTCTTTGAAAGTGGTTTTTGAATCTCTTTAAGGAGGTTAAACAGAAGAAAACATAAGCTTGCTTTAGTTTTAAATGATGTAGGCATTCCTAACTGAAAGCAGAAGTCTAATCTCATATTCCATCACTAGATATGTGATCTTGGGCAGGTTATTTAACAATACTGAACCCAAACTTCTTTCATTGCCAGAGATGACCGTATATTGCTCTCAGAGGTTTTTGTTGTTGTTGTTTTTTTTTGTTTGTTGTTTTTACTGCTTTTTTTCTTTTCTTTCTTTAAATTAACGTTTATTGGGGTGACAATTGTTAGTGATGTTACATAGATTTCAGGTGTACAATTCTGTAACACATTATCTATATCTCACATTGTGTGTTCACCACCCAGAGTCAGTTCTCTTTCCATCACCATATATTAGACCCCATTTACCCTCTTCTAGAGCCCCCCCCTTACAAAAACTCATAGACGTAGACAATAGTTTAGGGGTTACCAGAGGGTAAGGGGTTACCAGAGCGGAGAGAGGGAGTGGGGCTCTAGAAGAAGGTAAACGAGATCTTAGAGGTCTTTGGAAGGTGAACTGAGCAAAGCATTTATTAGCACCCCACACTTGCATATCGTTGATTGGGAAGCTAGCAATTTTATCCCTGAATAGTACCTAATCCAGTTTGGTCATTCACTTGATGAGAAGCAATGTGTTGATTATGGCAGTAAGAGAAATATGGTTCACAGTGCCAGTAACTAACTGTGTGTTTTCAATAATGCCCATGCCAGCACACACCAACTTGTCAATTTATGGATGCTCCAGCTTTACCCCTCCTTTCTGAACACTCACTTCATTCCTGCAAACATATGTTGAAAAGCAAAATTCAACTGAGTAAATTTGAAGATCTAATTGGCTTTATTCAACAAGTCATGAATCGGGCAGTATCCCATCTAGCAAATAGAAAGGTGGTTTGAGGAGATGTACAAAATAGAAGGTTTTTATATGCAGAAAGGGAAAGGGGAGGGGTAGGGCAAGGGTTGTTTCAGACAAGGTCACCTTCCTTTAGGGAACAAAAGAGGTATATTTGACAGATTACCCCACTAGTGCTGACCAGGAAATTCCAGACTGATTGATCAAGATTGCATTCCTGGCAACAGCTGAAATTGCAATTAGATTAGGTTTTAAGTCTAGATTTGCTGAGATAGGGCTTAACACAAGTGACTTCATTTTGGGTCTGTTGTCTCTTTTTAAACACATATTTATTAAGCATTTAATTATATGCCAGGACAGTCATAAGCACTGGTGATATAACAGTGACCAAAAGAATAAAATATTTTCATTCTCAGGAATTTGCATTCCATTGGGGGAGGGGGATCCTGATAATAAACAGATAAATGAATAAATATGTATAGTATGTCAGATGGTAATAAGTAAAGCACAGGACAGGATTAAGGAGCGGGAGGTCTAGGATTTTAAGTGGTGTGGACTTGGAGGAGCTAACCTCTGAGCAAAGATTAAAAGCCGGAACCAGACCCCACAGAGAAAAGCATTCCAGGCAGGGGGTAGCAAGTGCTAAGGTCCTGAAGTGCTTGTGGGCCTAATGGTTTTGAGAACAGCAAAGTGATTAGTAAGGCTAAAATGGAGTGAGGAAAAAGGAAAATTAACATAATCTTCAGAGATGTCAGGGAAAGTGGATTGGGTGCAGATTCTACAAGCCTTCCTAAACCATTATAGAGATTTTGAGTGTGAATGAGATGAATATTGGGAAGTTTGGAGCAAAACCCTGACATCTTCTGATTTTATTAAAAAATGACTCTGGCTACTATTGAAAGCAGATTATAGAAATATATAGATGGAAACAGGGAAATCAGATAGAAGGTTCCTGCAATATTCCAGGTGGGATGATGATAGCTTGGGCCTAGGTGGTTGTGATAGAGATAGAGAGAAGTATCAAGATTCTAGATGTGTTTTTTGAAGATAAACTCATGTCATTTGATGATGGACTGAATGTAGAGTATGAAAGAAAAGAGGTTACTGTTTTTTGTTTGTTTGTTTGTTTTATTTTTTACCTAAGTACTCAATATAAGAGTTGCCTTTTTAAGTTGGGAGCACTGTTGGAAGAGCAGGTTGGGTTGGGAGGAACAAAGATCAAGAAATTGAATGTGGGTCTGTAGGGTTATGATAAATATTACATTTCCATGTAATAGAGATAAAGATGTGAAAATGGTATTGGCTATCGCATAAAGCATTTTTAAATGAATATGGTTTTATATCAGAACACTGTCTTAATATACCATCAAATTTGACAGTCAATATCATGAAGCAGTATATTCTTTGAATTAAATCGAGAATATTACATTCACTTTGTTCAATACACATTTGTATTCATAGGCAAATCCATAATATGATCAAAATTATCATGTGCATTGTTGTAATTGGTGGATTTACTGAGTTTTTAACATTATTTTATGGAATCAATGTATGTGTTTATTTTTTTCATATTAGTAGGACACAATCCTATATGTGTATCAGAATCAATATATATTGCTCAAGTAGCCTGCTAAATCCTAGAATACAAATGTATTGAAATATTCCAAGGCCTCATTTGTCTATCTATCTATCTATCTATCTATCTATCTATCTATCTATCTATCTATCTATCTAATCATTACTATATATATATATATATATATATATATATATATATATATATACTAATGCCTGCATATATCTCTGTATATATGTAATATGTTTGGACATAAACATATATTGAAGTGGACACTTGTGTTTTGTTAACCTAATATCAGCTTTCTTTTGGGAAATAATCCCTTCTCAAATTGCCTACCACTCGTGATTACTTTGGAAGTCACAATATGGTATACTATAGAGATCCAGGGGTGGGCATCTGCCTCTCACTATCTAATCATAGTTCTTACCTGACAGTTTTAGCACTGACATTAAATAAAGGATAGCATTTCCTTGGGACTTTGCCTATAAGCTAAAAACTAGGAAACTACAGGTGGCATTATTTTTACAATATGGCTCAAAGAAGCAGATAAAAGCAGAGAAAAACACTAAGACAACCAGAACAGAAGAAGGAGAGAGATGAGATTGGGAAAAAAGAAGTGGACAGACAGAGCAGAAGAAAAAATAATAGAGATTCCTGACAGTGTTGGAGTTTTAGTGCCCAGCCTCACTTCTGCATTTGGATACCAGTCACTACCATATCCTTATATCCTTGTAGTTAATAATGTTGATTACACCAGTTTGTATGATTCTTGGAATCAAAAGTATCTTAATCAATGTTTGACTGCATACTTTTGTAGTCTAAAATGAGAATAGCACTTTTTTTTTTTTTTTTTGGCAGTAACCAATTTATTTTGTTTTTAGAATGTATATGTTGGGAAACATTATTTTTTTCCCTAGGGTAAAATGGAAGAATAATTCTGTTTCATTTGTTATCTTGTTTGTGTTCTTTCTGTTCTAAAACTTAGTTGAAATGCTTAGCATTGATCAAGGAAGAAAAGCTTTGGGGAAAGAAAAATTGATGGTAGTAAATTCCACTGTGGCACTCAACATTACCATTTTATTTCCTCCAAGTTTTAAAGGAAACAGAATGCTCTCAACATTTATTGAGTACGTAACATGTGTCAGACATTGTGCAAAGTACTTATTCTACTTTAATCCCATTTTCCTGTCAACAATCTCCAAGGTATTTTCTATTTTATAAAAGGAAGGAAACTGAGAACTAATTGGGTTTCTTCCCCCAAGGTCTCAGGCTATTGAAAGGAAAGAAGATGCAGGACTCTGATAACCACTACAATATACCTTATCATGGGCACAGAGATTTCCAGAAGATTTTGTTGCCTGACTATACTGCCCATTGATTGTTAACATAGCTCCAAAGTACTATTTTCTGTTACAATTCTACCCATTTCACCCCAGAAAGATGAAAATTAATGTAGACTGCAAAAATGGTTGATTTCACATTCATCTTAATAATCTATTCTAATATTTGACAATGCACTACATTGAATATTAAATGACTTCGGGCTTCAGGGAGTTTTGATATTATTCTTTATTCTCTAAAATATATTTTTTCCCATTATGTATATAGCGGAAAGGACAAAATATATATGGTTCAGTGTAAATAATACCTTTTCATGTCACTGTGACATAGAAGAACATCACACTTTCTGTCATCCCTAACTAAATAAAATTAGTTTCTTTGTTCTTGTAGCAGTTCTGGTTTCCTACCATTGTGGTCATGGAAGTGGCTTACCCTGAATTCTTTCCAAGTCACCATAGTTCCTGTCAGTTTTGGAATCCAGAAGGCAACCACATCATTATACTACTCAGTCAGAAATTCAGTTTCCAATTAACCTGGTGTCAGATTTCAGCTCAGCTGAATGTGTCACAAGGTAATTTTTGACACTAGAATACAGAATCATCAAAGTCAAGGTTTAATTGGTCCAGTTACATTTTGGCTACAATTAAACTAATTTCCATCCACTGGGGGGAAAAATAGTGTTTTATGATGTCATTTCAGAGAGAGAGAGATTCACATTCATTTCAGTCTGAACTCTGATTCAGCCATATCTTACTTAATGCTTAGAAATCATGCATCAAGGTAATACAATACACTGTGCCATAACACTATAAGTGGTGTCCATGAAACTCAATAGCATAAATAGTAGGGCCCTATCATTGTAAAATTAAGTAAAATCAATATTTTTCAATCAGTCTATGCTCTCAAAAATCATAAATTAAATATAAGGCACTTATATAGCTACACATATATCAGTATAGATTGTATACTGAACTGAGACAGTCCCCAAGGATCCAGAAGTTACCATTTCTGAAGCCCATTTCTTAGCCTGTGTTGACTGAGAAGGGGACTGATGCAAGACAGGAGCCAATCTCCAATTGTATTATAATACAAAACCAAACTCCCCTTATCGGGTTGTGTATCACATGGGTTGCATTTTTGCTGGTCACAGTTTTGCTGGGTGAGTAATGCTAGGATTTTATGCACATTTGTAAAATTATTTTCTATTCATTGTGTCTGAGTTTTAGGAAAATTGGTATTTTTATTCTTTTTTTTTAATTAAAGTTTATTGTGGTGACAATGGTTAGTAAAGATATATAGGTTTCAGGTGTACAACTCTCTAATACATAATCTATATGATTTCACATTGTGTGTTCACCACCCAGAGCCAGTTCTTCCATCACCATATATTTGATCCCCTTTACCCTCATCTACCACCTGCCTACCCGTTTATCCCCTGGTAACCACTAAACTATTGGTTGTGTCTATGAGTTTTTGTTTCTTCTTTTGTTTGTCTTGTTCCTTTGTTGTTTTCAGTTTTATATCCCACATATCAGTGAAATCGTATGGTTCTTGACTTTTTCTGTGTGACTTACTTCGTTTAGCATAAAAATCTCCAGATCCATCCATGTTGTTGCAAATGGCACTATTTCATCTTTTCTTATGGCAGAATAGTATTCCATTATGTATGTATACCACATTTTCTTTATCCAATTATCTATCAAAGGACACTTTGGTTGTTTCCATGTCTTGGCCACCGTAAACAAAGCTGCAGTGAACATCAGAGCACATATATCTTTATGGATAAATGTTTTCAGACTTTTTGGGTAGACACCCAAAAAATATCCAGGAGAGGGATTGCTGGGTCATACGGTAATTCTATTCGTAATCTTTTGAGGAACCTCCACACTACCTTCCATAGCGGCTGCACCAGTCTACATTCCCACCAACAGTGTATGAGGGTTCCTTTTTCTCCACAGCCTCTCCAACTCTTCTTATTATTTGTCTTGTTGATGATAGCCATTCTGACTGGTATGAGGTGATATCTCATTGTGGTTTTTATTTGCATTTCTCTGATGATTAGTGATGCTGAGAATCTTTTCAGTGTCTATTGACCATTTGTATGTTCTCTTTGGAGAAATGTCTCTTCAGGTCCTCTACCCATTTTTTAATTGGAATGTTTTGTTTTTTGTTGTTGTTGTTGTTGAGTTTTTTGAGCTCCTTCTATATTTTGGATATTAGCTCTTATAGGAGGTGCTGTTTGCAAAAATGTTCTCCAATTCGGTTGGTTGCCTCTTTATTTTGTTGATGGTTTCTTTGCTATACAGAAGATTGATGATTTTGTCTGATAAGTTATCGATATCAATTAGAGACCTCCTTCTCAGCAAAAGAGGGCAAATTGGCCTATGTGAAGTTTCCGATGTTAGCATTTAAAAAAAAAAAATTATCAACACTGAGTAAAATGACACCATATCACTATGGTTATTTCCTTCTCACAGAGTATAAATTGCTACTAAGCCCTAACCCACATTTTCTAATTCAAGCATCAAAGTCCACCAGATATTTGTATAGTGTAGGTTAATGAGAATTGATAAACTATTCTATTTCTTTCTTCCTCAGAACTTTAGAGTAAATATTATACGGGTTGGGAGGGGACCCTTTTTATCTTTATTAAATGATGTATCCTTCCTTGAACTGCAACTTAGAACATACCAATAACTCTGTGCTTTGGTTTTTTTAGAGCTTAATACTTTAATGACTTCATGCCAATATCTTATATAACTGATCTCCTATCAGTGTTTTGAAATGGTTTCACTATAGATAATATGGTGGAAAAAATCATAATGCTGTCGTTTTGTCACAAAATGTGCTTTAAATTTCAGTCTGGGAAAAGTGTCTAAAAACAGATGCAATTTCCATTACTTAGTACTTGAGAATTGGTTGTTATGCAATGTTGAGTGTGTTTATATTCTGATGTATGGGCTTTTCTTCTTATCTGTATCAATTGGCATGAACTTCCCGAAGTATAGATTTTAGATCCAATTTTTTTCCCAATCATGGTATAAGATTGAATGAGCTAAATCTTTATTGCCTCTGATATGGTTTGGGATTCACATTTACATTAGGCATATAAAATGCTGTTGGGGTTGGCTGTCTGGTTTTCTAAATTGTAACTTTATATTTAAAGAAAAAAATTCAGTTCAAGCACTCTCAGAGGCATCAAACACAAGGCCACTTACTTATGGGATACTGAGAAAGCAGCTTCTTGACCTTTAATTATATGTTAGTCCTACTGTTGATCCTTTGATAAATGCCAATCAAAGGAGAATGACAGCTGACAAGGAGATCATAGGAAAACAATGGAATTTATTTCTTTGCTTGACAACAATACTAATAAGAACCTGGAAGAAAGACAGTTGAAAAATTAAATTGAGAAGGAGCCCAATAAAAATCAATCAACTAAATTATTCCATAATTGATATGGTGAGTGCTGAAGATTTAGTTACTTAGGTAATTAATATATGATCAGGAAAATGGCCTTCAGTCATCTGTAATTTCATAATCCTGTTGCTGAAAATGGATTATTAACAAATGTATGGTGAATACTTTTGAAATTTCAGGGAAGCTTGCTGGCTTAGATGATCAATTTGTGTAATTCTCTGGGATGTTGGAGTTCCTAAGGTGACAGTTTTAGTGAGTCTAAGCGAAGACCTCACCTGAGGTCCTTAAATGGATGAAAAAGTATTGAAGCCAATGAGTGACAGAATATTAAGGCCCAGCGTAATTCTGTATAATGAAATCATAGGTGGTAGATGAGCCCCATTGGGTGGGATGTTGTAGGTCATTTTGAATCCTAGATCTCTCTGTACTGTGGCAAGTAGAAGGCAGTGCCATTTCATAATCCTATGCCATGGAAAAATGGCACTGGACGCTGGCAAGTTCCAGACCTCAAGGCAGAATTTGGAAAGCCAGTAGTCCTTTCTTCTAAAATTCAAAGTTTAGGTTATACCACAGTCATTCCGGCAGTTTGTTATTACTCCTGAATTGATTTTGCATTAATTATCTGAGTCATTACATGAGGTGCAGGGGTCAGTATAAATTTCAGCTTTCAAATATAAGTTAGAGGCAAATATATTAATTGAGGGCATTATCTTTCCATTAGCTTAGAGGCTGTAGGCTGGTTTTTGTTTTGTCTTGTCATGTTTCGTTTTGTCTACTGCTCGTAAGGGTTTTCTTTTTCATCTTTTGGTGCAAATCATACCAGTGATGGAGACCCATGCTTACTCACCCTCAGAGCTTTTATTTCCCACCCTGATATGACTCTTTTCTTCAATCCTTCCCCAGAAGTGAAGACTTACTCTGTGGGTCTTATTGCTCATACCCACCCTCAAAATCGTCCTTCAGGTTGATAGGATCCATGTGTTTACAGGGCAGGAGACTAAAGCCCAGGTATTCCAGTGACTTATTGATGTTACCAGGTCATTTGCAGCAAAGCAAGGAATATAACCCAAGAAATTCTGACTCCTAGTCCACTAGAAAAGAATTCCAATCCGGACTTCGTCGTTTACTGTCTACATGACAACAGAAATGTTGTACAGTCTCAGAATTAAAATTTTCTCATCTTTGAAGCATTGATAATAGTATCTTTAGGATACTAAGAACTTTTTAGGTGGATGGCTGTATATGGACAATATAAATGCACATAATAGGTCCTCAATAAAAAATATTTTGTTGCAGTTGTTAGTTGTATTGTGACCATATTATACTGTGTCTTCTTTGCATACTGAAAATTATATGTTCTTTTTATTACCCCCAGATTTCCTCCAAGAATTTTACTGCATTTATTTTAACCATTTGAAAAATCCTAGGAGCAAGATGCTACTGCTTTCCCAAATTGGGACTATAAGTTTGTTTGTTTGTTTTCCAATATAGCAGATTTATATGCAGCAGAGAAGTTATATAAATATGATTACTACTGCATTTCTAGTATATTAAAAACTTAGACAACTAAGTTTTTAAATGTTGATGATGGAACCTAAGCATTTTGGTTTTGATTGGAAAAATATCTAATCAATCTACGTGTCCAAGTAAACGGAAATGTTTTCAGTTTGCGGAAGATTTCTTCATGAGCTAGATAAAGCCATTAGCAAAGGTAATACCCTAATAATCGCCACTGAAATCCTATAGTCTACGTGTGATTGAAATTCCTGGAATATTTTTAAATTCTCAAATGAAAGTTAAGCTTCAAAATAGCCAATGAAGTTGCTATGAGTAATCTAGAAGCACTTTCTTTATTTGGCTTGCTGGACTCCACACTATCCAGTTTCAAAGACCACTTCCTTTCTCACTCTTCCTTTTATCTGGACCTCCTAACATTGATGTGCCCTCAGGCTTAGTACTAAGACCCCTTCCCTTCCCTTCCTTTCCCTTACCTTCCATACCCTCCCTTCCCCTCCCCTCCCTGGCTATTCTCACCTACACTGATTTCCTCAGTGAGTACATTAGCTCATTGTAAGAAATCCTAAGTATATGCTGATGACTCATAAATATATATTTCTAGCTTACAGTTTTTCTGAACTACACGTTTTTAAATTCAAGTGCCTACTTAAATTCCCAGTAGACATTCCAAACTCATTGTATAGAAACATGAAACATGAACTTCTATGTTTCTAAAAACGAAAACAAAAATAAACAAAAAGAAGAAAGAAAGAAAGAAAGAAAGAAAGAAAGAAAGAAAGAAAGAAAGAAAGAAAGAAAGAAAAGAAAAGAAAAGAAAAAAGGAGAATGAGAGGGAGAGAGGGAGGAAGGAAAAAGAAAATAAAGAAAAAAATCCCGCTATACATACTATCTACTTCATATTGTTTAATGGCTGCTTGGTTGCTCCAGCTGAAAATCCTCAGAATGATTCTTGAATCTTCTTTTCCTTTATACCCACATTAATTCATTAGTGAATGTTCTAGTTCTTCTATGAGTACATATCCAAAAGCCAACCATCTCTCACTATCCCTTCTGCTACCCTGGGCCTCATCTGGATTATTACAGCAGCTGTCTGATCAGTCTCCCTGCTTCTACCTTGGCCTCCTTGTAGTTCTTTTCCCAATATTGAAGCCAGAGTAATCTTGTTAAATCTCAAACCAACTCCAAACCATCTAATGTCTCCCCATTTCTCTCAGGTGAAATGCCAAAGACCTGTGATATCCGTCACCTTTTATTTATTTATTTATTTATTTATTTATTTATTTATTTATTGTTTATCAATTTTATTCCTGTGGACTCCATGAATTAATCATAACCAGAAATCTCTGCATATTGCACCCCACTCTAGGTCTGATTAACAAACCCCTCTGCCGCCTATTAAAATGATCAGAACCATATTCTTTAGGGCATGGTTTTTAGGGACCCTCCTGACCCCACTGAGCTCTGAGAGCCCATTTTATTCAGCTTTTCCTATCTGCCACTCTAGTTTACTAAGGACCGCTAGTAAAGCATGTTTTCATGGTGGTGGTGCTCTCCTTACCAATCTAGTTATCACGGCAAGAGTGAGAGTTTTTAGGGAGACAGTGGTGGTGAGAGGGTGGGGAGGGATGCTTATAATATTGATTCCAGCATGAATGTCTTCTGAAGTCTTTGAATTTATTCCTCAACTTCATGCAAAGGAATTTGTCCCTTTTTAAATATCATTGAACTAGTCAGTCAGTCTTTGCAGGCTTGTATTTGCTGGTCCAACCAACACACACTTTTAGAATCACAGTTGATTTCCTGAGCCAGCCCAAAGAGTGACACCACCTGAATCTAAATATGAGCTATCTTTTTTTAAATATTATTATTATTATTATTATTAATTAGTTTCAGGTGCACAAAATAATGTAATAGTTAGACATTTATCATTTATATCCCTCACACTGTGTCAACCCTCCTCCCCCCATCCACTATCCCTCTGACATCACACACAGCCA
The DNA here is from genome assembly GCF_057876585.1 of Rhinolophus sinicus. Taxonomy (NCBI): domain Eukaryota; kingdom Metazoa; phylum Chordata; class Mammalia; order Chiroptera; family Rhinolophidae; genus Rhinolophus; species Rhinolophus sinicus. The sequence continues at coordinate 71,384,263 of NC_142516.1, read as the reverse complement.
TTACATTTCCACTGTCTCTATTCTTAACGCTGTATTCTCCTTCTTGTAACTATATACATAACACACACACACACACACACACACACACAAACTTGTAGTTGACATTCATTATTGTTCAGCTTCAGCTTCAGGTGTTCCTGTTACCTTTCAGACTTTGTCTTCTACCTTTATTTCTCTTGCTGACTCTACTTCAGGCCCAATTGCCTGCTCTGGGCACACCACCTACTTCAGGTATTTGCACGTGCTTTACTTTTGCTTGGAATGATTTCCTCAGGTATCTCTCTCTCTTTGAAGACTTTGCTCAGATATTACCTTTTCAATGATGCATACACTGACCACTCCATATAAAACTATGACTCTTCTCATAGGACTTTCAATACAGCTCAATCTGTTCTATTAGTTTTACCATGGTATTGGTCTTCTTGTAATGCATAAATAATGTCCTGCTATGTTATGTTTATTATTATTTATTCTCCCACTAAAATGTGATCTCCATTAGGGTAGGCCTTTTTCTCTTTGTTCATTGATGAATAAAATTCATATATAACTCTTGATTGAATGAATGATTGCATATGTTATATCCTTGAACTGCCATGTTCTCTTCCATTTCTGATTTCTGACAAGAATAACTTGTGTTCTCTTGGGAAAACAAATCTACAAAATACATAAATAAATAAATAAAAATAAATAAAAAATAATTTAAAAATGGTCTTACCCAGAGGCATATGGTTTAATCTCACCATGTTTTGGTTTGATAATAATAAAGAGCTGATTGATAGATCTAGTGTTTTTTTGTTTGTTTTTCAAGATGTCATCAGCTCTACTAAAATTGTGTTTTATAACTAATAATTAACTAATACCAAGAAACATAAGGGCAATGTATGCTTTCTCTATTTTGAAAATGAAACTAGTTATAGAATCATAAGGGCATGAAGTTTAATACCTAAAAAGAACTTATGAGAGATCTAATCAGTCCCCTGAATTTATACTTAAATAGAGAGGTCTGAGTTACACAAAATGCATTTATTACCTGTGTGTTATATGCCAGGCCTTGTCATGGACTTAGGAGGTACAAAAGTGGCTGCAAAATTATTTTTACCTTCAAGAAATTTTTAGTCTTGTAGGTAAGACAGATAAGTAAACAATCTCATTATAATGAGATTTCCACCTTAATGGGAAACACTTGAAGAAGCTTTGCTTGAGGTTTAGTTCTGTGAGTCACTTGGGACCAGATGTGCTTCTTCATCTCCTAGCTCATTGTAATAGGATGAAACAGGATCCAGGCTTCGTAACGAAGAGGAGAGGCAGCCCACCCACTCCAGTATTAGAAAGGAGTAACTTTATAGTCAAATTCTAGAGCTAAAACTTAGCATGTCTGTTTACTGTAAAAGTTTTTTATTCAATGAACTGTTTATCAATTGCATATTGACAACCACTCTATAATATGTGGCCTGTTAAATATTGCAAATTTGTTTCTAATTTTAAAATATTTTTACTGATTGTATTAGTCCATTGTAACGTTTAGATAAAAATATAAGTATAAACATTATTTTGGAATTTCAAAGTAGCACAAAATTGAGAGTTGAATCCAATGTTCAATTTGGTGAATGTGACTTTATTAATGTATGCATATTATTTGCATAAAGCAAAGCAGTGTATACTTAAAATAATTTTAGAGTTTTGATAAAGCTTACTAAAACTTATTGGAAAATGATCGATAAATTGCATAAATCTTCTCTAATCTTTATCTACTTATTTACCATCCAACTATTTTTTAGCTAAAGAGGTAAAAAGGAAGAAACAGATTGTATGCCACGTATCTTACACTTCGAGTGATAAGTGTTCCCTTCATGTCTAACACCTGTTCCCTTCATGTCTATCAGAAATAAATCCTAACCCTGTATGATGAGACAGTGTCCGTGGGTTATAAGATTTTTCTCTTAGGTCTCCACAGTCAACTCAGACTAGTAGTTGATCTTGTTGCCAAGAGGAATAGAAGGTGATAAAGCCTAAGCATATGATGTAGGTGGCAAGAAGTCAGGAATTATACGGTAATACCGTGATCGGCCCATGGAACTCTCTAAAGGGGAAAGGGGACTGAAATGTAGCAGAATGCCCCAGGTCCCATTTGATTTTATTGTTTTCACATTTATGTTCAGAAATGAAACAAGGGTTCTTTCCTTTTGCTTCAGTTTTCTAATTTTTTTCAGTCTCACAGCAACTGGTTCTTGACCTACTACTGCTGGAATATGTTCTATTCCCCAACATTGATTTCCCTTCCAATATTCCTTGAGTTGATTTTTTTAGGCTCCAACTTATGCCATTTTCCTAAATCAGTCAAAAAACAATTGGTTGCGAACCCTGTTAGGTATAAAAAGTAGGTTACACTCTCAACTTGGAGTGTGCAATTAGGGCACTGGGTCCTCAAAGCAGATTTGCACAGGGCACGTGGGAACAAGGCCTGACTCTAGAGGGGCGCATATGGTAGAAGATTTGTATTGTAAGGTGGCTGGCCTTGGAGGCACAGTCCAGTCCCACAACATGTAGGATGTATGCCCACGGGCAAAGCACTCTCTCAGCCTCATTGTTTCCTTTGCAAAATGGGTAAATTCTTGCTGAGTGGTGAACACACAATGTGATATGTAGATGATATGTACAGAATTGTTCACTTGAAACCTATGTAAATTTTAATTAAAAAATAAATAAGTGATCACAGACTAATCTTTTAGAGATTCAGAAAACAAAGTTATTTACTGAATTAAAAAAAATGCTGATAACAGTACTTGGAATATACTCAGCTCTCGATATGTGTTAGTTCCTGTATTCCTTAAGGGCAAGTGAAGACTCGATGTAATCAATAAGTGAGTATAGTTAAAAGTGTGCCCCCCTCTAGATAAAGGCAAAACAAATACTTTATTTCTTTGTCTTTTCAAATAGTTCTGCATTTGGCTCTTATTTTAAGAATTTTTCCTAACATTGAAAATATTAGGATTCCTCATTACCTTTATGGAATACGTTAAACTCTCTCATGGGAAACAATGTGGTGTACTAGAACACACACACACACAAACACACACACACACACACACACACACACACACACACACACACACACACATACACACACACATACATTCAGCACTGTAAGTCAGGGCACTTAGATTTTTAACCCTAACTTTGTTACATACTAAGTGATTTAAGTTAACCAGTCACTTGGTATCTCCATGCATCAGTTCATTTATAAAATAGGAACAATACTATGCACTACTTCACACAGTGATGGCGAGCATTAAATATGTAATCAGCACATGGTGGCCACTAGTCTAAATAGTAGTTTCCAACCTTTATCTGGGGAAAAACATCTTTTCTGCCTACCTGACAAAGTTGATACACAGATTATATTAGATAGATATACAAGAGCATTTGGAAAGGTATGCACATCTAAGGTGTAAGAACTGCACTGCTAAATGTCATCATGTGATCCTCTAACCCTGCATTCTTAGTCTTTGGGGTCTTGATTCTCATGCTGCATCTTGAACTCCCTTCTACTTTTTTTCTAAACCTTGCTTTCCATGCTCTAGTTATTTTATTTGACCTCTTGATTTCACAGGATAAGGACATTCAGCAGAAGCTTGAGAGAAAATAACCTTTCAATCTCAACTTTTATGTCAAGAAGGCTTTACCAGTCTACTCCCTGGCCAGACTCTGGAGAAGATGCTGAAAGGGGGTTCCCATCTATCCAGAGATTACCTAAATCAGTAGGTTTGGGGATGTAAGTTCCTATAGACACACAAGTGGGACAAACTAGAGTCATTCATATTGGCTTTGGGAGTTTTCAAGTTTTCATTCTCACAAACATCCTGTCTAGAGAAATTCATACTTCAGTTTCCTCCATGTAATCCTTCAGAAGACACATTGAGGCCTGACAATTCTTTAACAGATATATTTATGCATAGCTTTTTTTTGTTGTTTTGTTGTTTTTTTCTTTTACATAGTTGTTTCTTGTTTGATCAGGAGCGGGTGATCAATATTACTTCCCGTTGGTAAGGACATTTCATAAAGATTAAGGATAGTTTAATGTATTACAAATCAAACAAGGGAGTCCAGTGATTAAAAAAAAAAAAATAGCCTGGGATGTTCTCATTAAATAATTCAATTAACTGTAGGTTAAGCAGGGAAATCTATTGTTTTGACCCTCATTGAGTAAGCTTTTTTAAAAGAGCATTTATAAATGTTCTTTCCTTAAGAAGGATAATGTAGTAGTAATAATTAAATCACCTCATTACAAATCTTGCAGTGACACAGAATCATGATTCTGAACATTAATCCTCATTACCCAGTGATTTAAATATGTAGGTGATTGAAATGACTGTTTCCTTATGTCTGGGTATACTTTAGAATTTGTTTTGTTTTTTGTTTGTTTTTTGTTTTGTTTTGTTTTGACATGTTTTCTTAAAATCCTGATATGAGTTTATTTTTTTGAAAAGGAAGAGGTCAGGAGAGATTATATTCTCATTAATCGATTTCGGTGTCTGGTTTGAATGCTCTGGTTTGAATAAAAATAATCAAGTCATAATTTTATGTTAATAACTTATTGTTGTTTGACTTACTGAGGCAAAGACATATTATTGACCTTTAAATTTCTACATTAAATATTGATTTAATTAAAAAGAATCTAAAGACTGTGTCCTTAATACAAGGGTGAGACTCATGCCCTTTTTACTCTTGAACCATTTTTGATGTACAGAATGACAATTTAGCTCCAAAGGAGAGATGATTTAACTCTTACACTTTATTTTTAAAGTTTGTATTCTTGATTTTCATAGTCCATTCTTGCACCTATAATCAAGTACCATAAACAGGGTGACTTAGAAACAACAGAATTGTATTTCTCACAGTTCTGAAGGCTGACAAGTCTCAGATCATGGTATAGGAAGAGTCTGTATCTAGTGAGAACTCGCTTCCTCATTGAAGGCCAGCCATCCTCCCTCTGTAACCTCACGTGGTGCAAGGAGCTAGGGAGCCCTGGGACTCTTTTTTAAAGGGCATGAATCCCATTCATAAAAGCTCTACTCTCTTGAACTTACCACTTCCTAAAGGACCCACCTCCTATACCATCACCTTTGGGGTTAGGATTTCAACATATGAATTTGGGAGAGGGGGGCACAGACATTCAGATCATAACACTGATCATAAGTGGGAAGCACCCGTGTTAGTGAAAAAAAGAAGTCCCAAAACTGTGCTGGAAAGTTTCTTTCCAGTTGCTTCCTGCCACTGTGGCAGACAACTCCATGTGCGTAATGCATAGCATCTGTGTTCGATATACCTCAGACCTTTTATTTATTTATTTATTTATTTTTTTTATTAAATTTATTGGGGTGACAATTGTTAGTAAAATTACATAGATTTCAGGTGTACAATTCTGTATTACATCATCTATAAATCCCATTGTGTGTGTTCATCACCCAGAGTCAGTTCTCCTTCCATCACCATATATTCGATCCCCCTTACCCTCATCTCCCACCCCCCACCCCCAGCCCCCCTTACCCTCTGGCAACCACTTCTCTAAACTAAACCTAGGGATCACACCAAAACTAAACATGACCTGTGTGGGGACAGAGGCCCAGAGAGCAGTATCCAGGTTCTCGGCCTCACGTGGAAAGGTGCTGACTCGGGTAGTAAATGGCCATCAGCTGTAATCAAATGGCCATCCGCTGTGACTAGTTGGCCGTCAGCTGTAACCAGTTAGCCATTAGCCACTAATATAACTGCCATGGCTACACTAGCAAAGACAGATTGCAGCTAGCAAGTGGGGGTGGGTTAGTTGGCAGAGAAGTAGATGGCAGAGTGCGGCTCCTGCTTCCTGTGTCCCCAACCCAGCTGCCAGCGAGAATATAGTGGTATGACTCCCCTATCTGTGGCTCCGTGGGTGTTCCTTTCTTGCCTCACCATATCCTGTGTTCGTGCTGGGAGCGGGACCAGAGACCTTGCATGACAACCTGTTTCTCTACTCTGTTTCCTCTTACCCATCCCTATTAATATATTGATACTGCCTTGGTTCAGCCCCCACCCCACCCCCTCTGCCTCTCATGGTCTATTGCAAAATTATCCTAGCTAGTTTCCCTGTCTCCACAATGTTTCGATAATCCATTGAAAACGAGAATCTGAACATGCCACTCCTTGCTTAAAACGCCTCAGTGGTTTCTCATTCCTACAGAATAAAGTCCGAGCTCCATAATAGAGCATACCAGCTTCTAAAGGATCTTTCTCTGCCTGTTTATCATTCACATCTTCCTTATTTCAAACGAGATGTGAAAGACAGAACTGCTTTGAGCTTTCCATGTACCTCATGATGATTCTTGGCGCCATATTTTTTCGACAACTCCCTCTCTGGGAAGGTCTCCCATTTTTCCTTCATCAGCTTCTATTTAGACTGTAAGGTTGGGCGCACACACATTGTGCGAAACTTTCCTTGGCATATTTCCTCTGCGATGCACAGATGCTGGGGGCTGGGTTCAGGGCCCCTTTCTGTTCTGCAGTACCAACATGGTGCTCTTCCATATAATTTCTGACCTGGATTCTATATCTCACTAATTCTCCTTTAGTGTAAGCTCCTTATAGGAATTCATTTACCTTCCCATCTCTAGCACCTGCCTGAGTATCTGCGCAGAGTAGATGCTGAATACATTTTTTGACAGAATGAAGATAATGTAATATTCCTGGAAAACCTTCAAATGTGTTTTTATCATATTTGATCATCAGTTACATACATATGCTCTGGAAAGGATTTCTGGGTGGATTAAAACTTTGGGTTAGCAGCACACTCACTTTTCTTTCTAATTTCAGATTCCTTGATCTTCCCCAAAGTAGAGGTATAGAATCAAGTAAAGGGTGAGAATGCCAGCCTTTGTCCATATAGGCTGAAGAGTTTTAATTATCTGAAACATTACTTAGGGATATTATAATAAATCTAAACTTTTTATATTTATGCCAAATGGGATGATTAGGATTTGCTGATATTTAGGTAGTGTTTAGTATCATCCTGCCTCATTACTGACAAGATTATAATAACACCATCACAGGCATAATCCATTATAACCTTGCTCTACTCCTATCATCCAGGTCAAGGCCATTATCAATCCACAGGCATCTGCCAGTTATCTTTATGTGCCTAGAACAGTGGGGGAAGTTCAAGTGAGTACAATTTCAGGATTAGATCTTTTCATGGCCTGATGAATGGGTGAATAAATTTCTTTAAGGAAAGTAAATAGAGTGTGTTTCGAATTAAAGTAAGATAAGGAGAATGAACTACATTAAGGAATGTTTGGAAAGCCTGGCAGACATTAACATGGACCGACACAACATCAAAAATTCTATAATGACATATAAAAGAAAAAAAACAGAAGGATGTAAATTGTATGTAATGGATGGATAGGTGTGTGATAAACAAAATATTGTAAAATGTCAGTAGTGAAATGTAGTTCTTGATATATGGATGCTTACTGTAAAAAGTCTTTATGCTTGAAAATTTTCACGTAAAATGTTGGAAAATTTGCATGAACAGAATTTTAGCTATATGCGAAGTACGAATCAAAGACAAACTGGAAGGAAATGGCCTGGTGGGTATTTGAGCTGCTAAAAAAAAAAAAAAAAAAAAAAGTTAAACATATTTGTTTTTCTTGGTTTTTATAATTTAAGAACATTTAAAAAGTAAAGGCAAAAGGTTTTAATGAAGTTTGGTTCAGAAATAAGACATTCTTAATCAGTATATAGGAGAATGATGACAGATATTTACTAGCTGTATGACTTCAGATAAATTACTTAGTCTTAAATTCTCAACATCTTAGTTTTCTTCTTAGTAAACTGTAACATACAATACTACCAATTTCCTGAGAGGTTGTCATAAGAATTGAATGTTTTCATACAGGTAAAGCACATAAGATAGGGCTTAGTACCTGGTAAATACTAATATTTTTAGGAAAATTACATTTCAGAAAATAATTATCATACAAATAGCTCCTCTCTGCCCCCGGTATTGTGTTTGTTTAGTAGGTGGCACACTCTTTAATCCCTGGAACCAGATGAACTGCCTGAGGTTTTTTGTTTGTTTGTTTGTTTTTAGATACACTGTATTTTTTTCTTAAAGCGTATTAAGTATTTTGAAGAGCCTGGTTGGGAAAGACTCCAAAGGAGCATCAAAGTTATGGTAGAGGGATAGTAGCCCTGGAAGGAAGGAGGAAGGAGGAAGAACTAAGTTTTCCACTGAGCACCCTTGATCCTGCTAGTTGAGAGAACAAAACAGACTTCTTAAGCTGTTAGCCCATTAATGCTCCCTGGGCAGAGAACTTGATCAGGAATGAGACACTCAACAGAAAAAGCAAAGCACAGAGAAAGGCATCTCTGGAGGTTCAGTGGCTGATTTCTGTGCTGTCATTGATTTTTTTCACCTTGAACGATGGTTAGAATCTGTGTAAACTCAGCACCAAGCTCTCCATGCGGTTGTTTATAGCTCCAACTTTCAGACTTTTCATTACAGAAGGCTCATTTTCTCTTTCTGGGCTACATTTACACTGAGATGATAAATAGCTCCACTGAGGTTGGAGGAGGTTCTAACATTTTAAACTGTGGTTTAAGTACGTATCCTATCTTTTCCTGAGCCCCTAGAAAAGGATATAGATGATTCCTTTGATTCATTTACTCCTTTTTAATAAACATGCAAAATGCAATTGTGGGCTATCTTTTATGGATTACTTTACAGATATCTCCTGGCTATGAAATTCTTAACTAGTTAAATCCCAAATATAGAAATCACCAGACCATACCAGGGCAGGGGTTCACCTAAGAGTTCCTACATGACTGCTGGGAGCTATAAAGCCAAGAGCTGTCTGCCAGACTGAGAAAATGAGGAAGGGAAAGACAGACCTACATTAATGCTTGGTTCCGTCCTTGCCACAGACTGGCCTCCTGCTGGGGATAATACGGTTGTTAGATGGTAGTGCCATCTAGAGAATTATGGCTACTGCAGTTATCCTGAACCTGACAGTATATAGTTAGGTTTATACTATTAGCAACATCAAAATGCTTCCTAGACAAAAAAATCTAAACGAGCATAATCTTTCTCCATCATTTTCTAATTTCATGGCTTTCCTTAAAGACAGATATACTGCTTCTTCTCTCTTTATGCCTGGAGATTAGTAATTTGACATGTAGTGAATATTACATAAAGGTTTGTTGTGTGAATGCATAACTGAATGAGGAAATTAGTAAATCTGTTTCAATTATTTTATCAATATATTCAAGAAATATGGGCTATTTTGATAATTCAGCCACCATTATTTTACATACTTTTTTGAATACTGAACTTAAAAGTTGTCTCCTTATAAGCTATTTGTAAGTTATTTTATTATTTGAAGTAACATAGTACTCTATATTATTTGAAGTAACATAGTAACATTTTCCCCACTACGTGTAACAAATACCCACAGGAAAACAAAAATAAAAACATAATATTAAAATATTTTTAAATGGCAATTACACATTTTATTCCTACACCCCAGAGGACCACAGTTAACATTCGGGATCCTTCTATACTTTTTTCTATACATCATACACACACACACACACACACACACACACACACACACACACACAGTAGATAATAAAATTGTCTAAGGGATGAATGTGCCATGATACATTTTAACTAGTCCTCTATTGATGGACATTTAGGTTGTTTTCACTTTTTTATATCTTTTATAATTCAAAGTAAATATGATTTTAGTCAAATTTCTGCATATATCAAGGATACATTCACTAAAGTAGAATCTCTATGTACTTTTTGACTCTAAAGAGAATGTTTGTATTACTTTTGAGTCTGACTATTTTAAAAAATCAAATTCACTTATGCTCAAACTCTTAATACCAGCATTAAAGATTTAAAATTCAATTGTAGCAAACACAAAATTTAGCATTGAAAATATTGTAGGAGGAGCATTTTTTTTATTATCTTTGAGATGTACACTAAATTTATCCACATGGCTATTGCCATCACATAATTGCAGCTTTTAGAATTTGGTATATATTAAAAGTCTGAGCTCTAACATCTAAAGTATCTTTTATGTTTCACTATATCTTGATGACATTTATACTCTCTTTTAGGCTTTGAAAATTGCCACAAAGCATTGGCCATTTGTAAATAAATAGAACTCTGTTGCTATTCAAAGTTTAACAGAAGTGAACTAGTAGACTGTTTACATATCTACTCCTATGTGTATTATCTATATAGTCTCTCTCTCTCTCTTTCTCCATTGTTCAGTGTGTGTGTGTGTGTGTGTGTGTGTGTGTGTGTGTGTGTGAGAGAGAGAGAGAGAGAGAGAGAGAGAGAGAGAGAGAGAGAGAGAGAGAGAGAGAATATGCATATAAATGATGAGGGAATTTAATTCCTGGTTTCTTGATGCCTTTTTTTGGCCACCTTGGTTCTCCTGCCTAGATGTCTCTTTTCTTTTGTCCACATCTTCTACTCTTTAATACTTCTAACCTTCTAGTCCCATGTGTGTACAGTAGTTGAATTATTCTAATAGTATTTCACCTATGATCTATATCATTTTTTGCTGAAGCCCATTTCCTTCCCAGTACCTTCATCCACTTTATTAGCCTCAAGTGACAATAAAATACGATGGTTTGCCAGAAGGAGCTTTTCTTTTCTTTTCTTCTTCTTCCTATCTTCTCATGTTGGGACTGTTTCTCTGTTTTTCTCTTTCAGTACTCTTTCAGTATCCCGGCACCAGTTTCATGGGTTTGTTTCTATTTTCCATTCCAGTGATTTCCAAACTTATGCAACAGATTGACTCAGCAAACCTTGCTGGCCTGATGAGACACACAGGGGCTCATGCACATGAGCACACAAGTAGGGCGATGGGCAGCCACCGAGGCCATGGGGCTTGCATGCTGGAAAGGTCAAGGTCCAGCACGGGATTCAGCAAATGTCTAGCCAGAACCTTGTTTCATGTCCCAGTCCCTGCTCTTTCCCTTTGCTTTGTGATGGTTCTTATCTCAGCCTCCCATTACTGATTATTGAGAGCTGAGTTTCTGAGGCCTTCCCATCCTCTCTGTTTGAGTGTCCCTCACTTGGATTTAGTTGCTCCATCTAACTTCTCTCTCCCAGTTTCTTTATCCTCTCCCCTTCCCTCACCTCTCTCCCCTCCTCTCTCATCCTTTGCAGTGCATCTCACAGCAGTTCAGCCTTTCTGAAACATAGGAGCCTCATGGTACTGTGTGGTGAGGGACATGCCATTTCCTGGAGGACTGTAGATCCTGCCAGATCCAACTTGGTATTTTTAAAAACGTTTTCCTCACCAAGGAGAAGCTGTAGGCATTCTATAAAAACTGTCTGCACCTCTCTCTCCAATACCTCAGGAGATCTTTCTAGGCTCCCCCTGCTGCCATTTCTTCTTGTCTGGATCTTTTGGATGGATGCTTTGTCCATAATATAGTTTGGCTTTTCATTGCAGGGTCACCATTAAACATTACTTTTAGGTTTTCCTCAGCTCTACCAACAGAGGTCAATCCCACTGCAATGCTTAGGCACATCTGTGGCGCTCAGAATACAGCTCAGATTAGATGCAGAGAGTTCAGATTCCATGACATGCTCCTTCATTATGTTTTTTGTTTTTTATTGTTGTTGTTTGTTTGTTGGTTTGTTTGTTTTTTGCTACTATTGTTGCATTGTGTCAAAAATAATTAGCAATGGCATGACATCATTAAGAATTTAACTTTTGGTTTCAGACAAACTTAACTTGATTACAAAATATGCCACTTAAAAGCAGTGAGCCTGTGAGAAAGGTTATAAAACTACTCGGAGTTTCAGTTTTTCCATTGATAAAATAAACATGATAACAGTACCAACCTCATAGACTTGTTATGGGCATTAAAGTGTTATGATTAAAGAACTTAGTACATGGCGTAGAACATAGAAAGTGCTTAATAAATGATTGTCTTCATTTCTGTTCACATTGGGGAGATTTGGTTTGTAGTGGTAAGTGGACGTTCCAGGGCAAAGTAATCTGTGAATTTCCCACTAAATGTGAAAATCTGGGTAAAATTCATTTTCTCAGATCCACCTCTTTTATGATGATTCTGTTTTTGTTTTTTCATATAAAGTGACATAAACAATCAAAACAACAACAAAAACAAAAACAAAATGAAGAAATGTTTTACATCCTGAAACCAGAAGCCACTGTACTTGTATATGTTCAGAATTCATAGTCTACAGATTGGGGATGGTGGGAGATCTCTAAGTATGGACTTTATGGCTACCACCTGGAATTGGGAAGCCTCACCTGTGAAAGACAGATGAGGATCAAACAAGAATCATAAAGTTTAGGAGAATCTAGGGAATGCTGTGCTCAAAAGAGGAACAGATCCATAAAATTAAACATTAATGTTTACTTCATGCACGGCATTTTCATTCTGTCTCTCCTCCAAGGTAAAGCTCCTTAATCCTGCCAAGTTTTACTTGCATAAGTTTGCATGTTGCATTTGGCATCTTGCCGCATGTGGGGCAGGGAGCTAATTCCTGTGATCCTCTTTTCCTTTCCTGATCTTTCCAAAAGATCAGTGTGCTCATTGACCTAAAAATGAAGTGGTGGTAAGTAAATAGTACCTCCCAGGGAGTACTTCAGACACAGTAATGTGATGCTCACTGCATCCAGAATCTGAATCATAGGCCATTTTCCATGGCTCTCAACCACCTAGCTCCTGAGTTTGCTTACTCCAAACACCTGAGATGCAGAAGCAGCTAGAACTATTTCAAGGGACAATTCCCTATTCTGCCACTCGGTCCTACTATATTAAACCGTTCTTCTGTTTGAAATTATGGCATCCTGGAGCCTAATGTGTTTTAGAGAGAGATGAGTTCACCATTTCTCAAACTGTGTTCCACAGTAATGCTATCATCCCAAGAGATGACAATGTGAACGAACAGAAGGGAAGGAGATTCTGTGGTCAAACAATTTAGTTAAACATTTTCTAGAAACAAAATTATTGTTGGATCTTCATAACCTTTACTGATTATGAATGCTGTGAATCTAAAAAAAAGAGAAGAAAGCATGTAGGATGTAGCTCTACATGACTTTCTTTAAGATCTTGTGGTATACAAACATTATGCAGAATAGATTGGGAAATACCACTGTGATTCTACCACTTTCTTTTATAAAGAAACAGTGCTTGTCGTGCAGGGTAGCCTGCGGGGTCTCTCCTCCCGCTCCCCACATAAGAACGCAGGACATGGTGAGGCCAAAAAAGGAACACCCACGGAGCCACAGATAGAGGAGTCATACCACTACAGTCTCGCTGGCGGCTGGGTTGGAGACACAGGAAGCAGGAGCCACACTATCCACAACTTGCCATCCACTGTCTCTGCCAAACAATCTCACTTACTAGCTGCAATCTGCCTCTCTGCAATCTGCAATCCACACTCTGCCGCTTGCTAGCTCAGCCACCATCTTCTTGCTGGCCCCCATTCCCCGCTAGCGTAGCCGCAGCAGTTGTATTAGTGGCCAATGGCTCACTGGTTACAGCTGATGGCCAACTAGCCACAGTTGATGGCCATTTAATACCCGAGTGAGCACCTTTCCACGTGAGGCCAAGAGCCTGGAAACTGCACTTCTGGCTCTGTCCCCACAGCGCTACTGTCAAGACAAAAGCCTGTCACTTTAATAAAAATCAAGGTCTGGTTTGAAAGTATGAAAAACTCACCAGAGTCAGCAAGTGTACATAGGAGCTCAGCTTCCTGCTTGGCGTCGTAATAGCTGGCCCTGGTAGCCCTTCTCTGCTCCCAGCCCTTTTTGCCCCCTCTCCACCCAGTGTCAAATACAGCCTCAGAGAGCCTGTGCTGTCCCCAGAGGTGCATGCCAGGTCACTATTTATTCCCATAATGAAGAACAGCAGCCCAGAACGCTCATGTTCTTGTTGATTGATATGAGTCCCAATCATCTTCACCACTTTCCACAGGCTCATCTCATTCAATGTGAGCACAAACTGTAATACACTGATAGTGACACAGTCATGTAATTTTCTAACCTGTTGCTTCAGTTGTTTAATTACAATGCATATAGCATTGTGTCTTTCCTTACAATAATTTTACAATAATTGTATGAAGATTTAGGAATTAGTCGTTTTTGATTTTGTGTTTAAATGCAAAGTGGACCTTTACAGTGTGTTTAAGAATCTGAACATGAGTATTATGTGGTAGAAAGGACCAGTGGAAGTTCAAATTAGGAACAGTGGATGCTTGTTCTATCTCAAACACAAGAAGTCATGCAATATTATGGTTGTAGGGGAAATATATAGGTATTTAAAGTCTCTTTCTGTTTATATGAGCTGAATTTCTCCAGGCCTTACCAGTGGCAAAGTAAATGTACTGACAATACATTTCAAGCACCATGACCATCGCCTCCTTACTGCAGTTGCAAAGGGCTGTCTTCTTCCAGGGCAGAGCCTCCCTCCCTCCCTCCATCACCAGTCATGTGGTTCCAGGTCATGGCAGAAGGCCAGGGCAAAGCCCTTCATCCTACACACAGGCACACACCCACAGACACCCACATTCGATCAACCTCTCATGAGGGAGAAAAGAAAATCGTGTTAGTAACTGTGACTATACAAAAACTGTCAAATATCTTTCTCTTTGCTTTTTTTGACACCTAATGCAATAGTATTCTTTCATTTTCTGCCACCCATTTCTTCTTTTCTTCCCTCACTCCCTCATTGTAACTCTCTGACTCTGTTCCTCAATCTTATTGTCTCACTCCCTCCACACTTCCCTCCTTCCATAAATACATATGTTTATCTCCTTATCTGTTTCTTCTACTTTGTCAGTCTGTGTGTCTTCTGTCTCTTTCTCAGTCTCTATCTTTCTCCATCTTTGGCCTATTCCCTCAGCTAACTCAGAACTCCTGACATTGGTTGGGCAGGAGACAACAGAGTCCCAGGTATGTGGTAAACAATTGTGCTAACAACCTAACAAGTAATTATCAATGATCAGCAGGATTCCAGACAGGGGCAAGGCCTTTCTTTCGTTCCAGCTCCAGTTTTTGTAATCTTAGTTTAAACCGATTGTAGCTCACCATAGTGATGTCACTGAGAGAGGAGAGGGGTATCTCCACCCTGGCCCAAAGACTTCCATAATGAAATTCTTTCAAGTACTCTAACTTTTCAGTTATTGTTTTTAGCTCACCATTTGATAAGTAGCTTTCAAAGTTTAGGTCCTTGAACCATGTAGTTCCTAAAATACTTTTAGAAGGTCTGCTGAGTGAAAACTATTTTACGATTCCAGCCAACATATTACTTGCTTTCCCATTGTATCGACAGTTTCACTGATGATACAAAGGCAACAGTAGATAAAATTATTGGAGTCGTAACACAATTCAAGGTGGTAACACCTACCTGTTACCAGTAGTCATTGTAATTTTTAAACCATCACATTTGAAGTTAAAAAAAAAAGTTTACCTAACAGTGTCCTTGATGAAGTAGTATAGATTATTATTTTTATAACATACTCTGAATAAACATCTTTTAATAGTCTGTGCCATGAAGTGTGGAGTATGCATAAAGTACTTTGGCTGCAAACTGAAGTGTGATGTTGTCTCAAGCAAAAGGATTTGTGTGGTTGGTTGGGTTGAATGCTGAATTAAGGACTTTTTCATTTAACACCATTTTAATGTGAAAGGGTGACTGACAGTTAAACTAGAGTTGATGAGACTTAGGTATTTGGTGTATATTTCTCAAAAATAAAATGACTATGTCACTTCAAGGAAAGCAGCTATTTTAGATTTCTATGTGTTGCCAGTGTTCAAATTTAAGTTTTCCAGTGAAAATTAAAATTTTGAAAATCTTCTGTATGTTACCATAAGGTCGATAACTTCCCAATAATACCTAAAGAATTTTCTGATGAGATTAGTGGTGATAGTAATAAGTGTGATTTTTGGTATTGTATAATTAAATCTGTCAATAATTTGAATGTGTGTATACTTGCTCCTTTGGATTGGGACTCAGACTATAGTTACATTATAGTTCTATGGCTCACTAGGTGTCTAAAATTTAACTTCAACCTCATTTCTCCATCCATAAAATCAGTCCAGTACAGTCACTTTTCAGAAAGTTTATGAATATTAAATGGAATGATAGATGTAAAGAAATGAACACATTTTAGGAACTTAATAAATGTTATCATTCTTTTTATTAATATAAATAATTGTCATAACCATACCCATTTCATAGGATTTTTTTGGAGTTTAGATAATAAGTGGAAAGTATCTCAAAGAATGTTAAATTCTTTCTTCTCCTTCTTCTTCTCTTTCTCCACCATTCCCACCTCCAATCTAAAAATAAAATATACATTCTATAACAGAGTCCAGTGAGCAAAAAGCTTACACCTGTTGTTTAACCAAGAAAATGTAATATAAAGGACGGATCACACCAGTGTTGTAGAACGAGAATGGAAAAGGTTAGACAGACATAATGGCCACAGAAGTAGTTTGACCCTTAGTGCTTGGGGAACAAAAGGAAGAATTGGGTTACTGGGAGCTTGGAAAAGGGATCCTGTAGATCTGAGGTCCACACTTGCTAGGAAGCCAATGTTGGTCTCTTAGGAGCTCAGGGGAGAGGCCTTAGAGAGCTCAAACTCAAGAACTGTCCGAAATGGATAAGGGCATCCTGATATGGGCACCTCTGAGAGGTCAGAATGAGTTGGTTCTGGAAGGGCTTGAAAAATCTGTAGACAGACTAATTTCTGCTAACAGGGTAAAGGATGATTGCAGAGGCAACAGTGGCAGCCAATAAGCATAAACACATAAGCGCCTTGCTCCCATAATCTTGTCTCACCAACCCCAAACCATCCTCTCTTCAGTGTCCTCTTTTGCAGAACTTAAAAGGAAGCCAGCTGGCAAAAGAGAAATATGTTTTGCAGAGACCCAGCCCTATAATCTTCATGCAGAATATACAACTAGGTTTTGGGCTATGAAGCAATAGCTTAAAAACTGATAAGATTCTTGCCTGGCCTCTATTGAGAGGGAAATGAGAGTGGCCTTTTTTTTATTCAAAAAATGTACCTAAATTGAAACTTATCAACAAGACTTGGGATGTCAGTATTATCGGATGGACCGGTGGGCTCATTCTCATATCTAGTTTTTGGGAAGGAAGACTTACTTGTGTCTTCCAGCCCAATTATAATGCTTATTTTTTGTAGAAATAGAAATCGAGGAAGCCATCAGGAGAGAGAAGCAACAGAATTTGTTCTAAAGTGACTAATTTAAAATTGATCACTATGACATGCCTCCTTAAGCTTGAGACGTTTCATACAATCAGGCTTTCAGTAGTTTCATTAGTGTAATTTGCATAACTAAGATTGTATTTAATTATTTTTTTGTACAGGATTCTATTGTAATGAAACTAACATAGCTATTAAAGGGAGAGACCTGGGCTGGTGAATAAATGTGATTTCATTGTATTTTATGTGATTACAATACAATTTCTTACAGTAAATTTGACTTATAAGGTGTGTGTGTGTGTGTGTGTGAGAGAGAGAGAGAGAGAGAGAGAGAGAGAGAGAGAGAGAGAGAGAGAGAGACCTAAAAATTGCTACATTTTTGCAACAGAGCATAATACCTGGTAAATTTATGAATGAGGTTTCAGTGTGCAAAATTGTCAAGGCTGGAACATATATATATATAAAAGTTCTATGTTTTTCATAATAATTAAAGTGATTAAAGGCAATGAATGAATAAATATGTTTCTTTATCATATTTTTATTTTATGCATTAATCTTTTAAAAAGACATCCACCATCCATCTTAAAAAAAGAAAAGCATCTTAAAAGAAGAAAAGCTGTACATTCAGATTATTTTTCTTTCTCTGACACACTTGCTATAACTTGATTGTTCTCATGCTTTTTCCCATTATCTAAATGCTATTACTGACATTTAAGTCATTTATTTTGAAACAGATTGACTCAAAATACTCAGTTTGATGTGCAAGTTGGTTTGTACCCTAACTTTTGCTCTCTTATATCTATTTAAGAATATCCATTGATTTACAAAAACAAATATAACGCTATTCATTGTCTGAAAATGCAAGCAATAATGTCACCAGGGATAGGGACATTAGATGTGATTCTGAATCTGTAGCCTGGAAATACATGTGCAATTTTCTTTTTCCTTTTCTTTTTCTTTTTCTTTTTCCTTCAGAATTAGAGCTAAGGCAGCCAGATGGAAAATGGCATGAGGAATTTGAGATACACACTATTGGAAGAAACTAAGTTTTTTTTTTTCCATGTTCCCAAGAGTTTTTGTTTTATTTCATTTAGGGAGTCGGTTGGAGATGGTTTCAAGATGTAGGATCGTTATATGTGAAGTATCCCAAATGAAGTTGGAGCATCCACGTTGAGATTACTTAATATTGTGGTAAGATGAAATGATTCTTAATATATTAGCCTTTGGAGAATTAAATGAGGTTGTGTGTGTGTGTGTGTGTGTCTGTAAATTAAAAAAAAAAAAAAAAATGAAGGTTTATAACCCAATATGTAAGTCTGAGATTCAAAAACAACTTTTTAAAAATTATTTTTCCACTGATTGTTTTATGACTCTTTAAGAGGAGTGGGGCATGATAGAGAACTCAAATTTAGTATTATTAATGTCCTACTATGCGTATTTACATTATTTATATTAGTCAGTAGGTCACCACAACTGCCTGAGGAGGTATTATTATTCTCCCAGTACAGGTGTGGAAAATGAAGGTCAGAGAAATTAAAACCTTGTCCAAGGTCGTGTAGCTATTAAGTGACACAAGAGTGAATTGACTCTATTCTCTACCATTCTGCTGCCAAGCTGCTTCTAGAATTTGTTGTGGATGAGATGCCAAAGAATTAACATAGGCTGAGGTCAAGACACTCAAGTTTTAAACTGTCATTTTGAAAAGAGTTTTGTTGGCCTTCCCTCAGATAGATAACCAAAATGAATGCATTTTCTTTGTATTTACAGTGTTCTTGAAAAGAGAAAGATTTCTCCAAGTCATTGACTAGTTGCATAGATGATGATGTTTCAAAGAAACTGGAAGTTATAGAAAAAATGACGTGGAAAATGTGTGCTATAATTTTCCCATTCACTTTTGCTAAAAAATGAAAATCTGTAGTAGGCGTCCTATGTACAAATACCCCATCGTGGCTGGTGGTATAGTTTAATAGAACTACTACCAATCCTTCTTTGTTACTAACTAGTATATGACTCAAGTAGCTCGAGTCTCATTTCCCTTTTCTGTTACTTGTTCCATCGAGGTTGTTTCATGATTCCATTGAAATAAGAGATAACATGAAAATCACCTATAATTCTTTCTGGTACATAGTAGATATCCAATAAAATTAAAGAGATGTTGTGTGAAAGAATCTCTCTATTCAACCTTATGTAAAGTTAGATTCACATGTATTTTATTTCTGTAGAAGATGTTTCTTTGGGGGAATTGCAGATCGCTGATTGAAACCTTTAGACATTTCAGTATATTTTAAGGGCATTAGTTTATAAATGGCAGAACATAGTTTCTTTTGTTCTAGGAACTCAGCAGTACCACTGGATTTAGATGATCTAGCTATGACATCTGCAAATTTTCTAATAAGTTTTTCCTAGTCATTGCAAACCAGCTACTCACTCTGTCCCTGTGATTCAGATTTGCATGGTCTAGTCTATTCAATGGTGACATCCTGGGAGTCTGTAAAGCATTGGTGCTTACGGAATGTTGCTTCTGTGTCGGCAATAATCAACAATATGTCTGTGAGAGCAGATACCATGCCTGCAATTGAAGATTACATTTTAACTTTCTATGTTGTGAAATGTAGAAAAGAAAAAAAAAAGCCAACTTTCACTGTGAGATTCTGAGAAGAAGCCTCCAATTACCCTCCATTTCTAAAGTGTTTCATTTTTCTATGGTAGAGTAAAAACTCTGTAAGATTATTGAATGCAGTGAAGATATTAGACTGGAATCTCAAACATACATAGACAAAAGCTCCACCCAGAGCATCATGGGAAGGGAATTTAGGCCATTCTGTACTTAAGTTATTTTCAATTCAATTAGTTTACATTCTGAAAACACCTGCAAAACTGTCCACATTCCTCCTATACTGTATTACTTCTCAGTGCAAGAATTTTGCGTTTGGACAGAAGCTACTAAACAAACAATCCCAAATTTCCACTCTACATCCAGTGTTAGATTGAGTTAAAAAGTGATTGTTGTTTCTTAGGGATAGAATTTTTGTCACTTAAGGCCTCATTTCGCTTTGCTTTTTCTCTGTAATAACCCTGTATTTGCATCATGCCTCACTAACACCAAGTAAATTTCTTAGCCTCTGTTAATCTCAGTAATCTCATCATAATATGAGGATCATAACGGTTACATTGCAGACATTTAAGGATTACAAGGAATATGTGTAAATCAGCGAGTGCTCGGAACATTACTGATGATCTTATATTGTAGCCATACATATATCTAGGTCTGCTAGTAGGTTTCATAATATGTGAATCCCCCAAATATCCTGTAAGAATCTGTAATCTTCCCGAATAAGGGCAAGCCTGATGCAAAAGATGGTGTGATTTATGAAAAGAGCAGTTTTTCTAGAAAGCCACGACTTGGACCTACGTGCCTAACCAGGAAAATAAACATTGTGTTTTCTAATTATTAGGCCAAGGAAAATAGACTTTTACCTTAAGTTTGTTAATATTACCTGTGGGCTAATGTGCCTTTATCATGAGCTTTTTCATATTTGCATCTCTAGGCCAAATACTTCTCAAGCTTTCAAGTGTGTACAAACCCAGAGAGCTTATAAAATATATTGGTTACAGGGTGTTGTTCTCAGGATTTTGCTTTTGTAGGAGAGGTTGGGTTTGAGTCCTAAAAATCCACATTCTATCCATGGTTATTCTTGTGTATACACCACTAACTGAGGCTTAATGTTTTTTCTTCTTAAAGCTTTAAGTTTTGCACAATCTAATTCTAGAGCTTTATTATTGTAAGTCAAACAGAACAACTTCATTCAGTAACTATTAAGACAAATAACTAAGAAACAGATAAGCACCCGTAATAATTCTCTACTCTTATTTGTCAGTAGATTAACTTTGCAAAGATTTTAATTCCATGAACATATAAGAAGTTAATAGAACAGATAAGTAAAAATAAATAAATACTGCCCCAGTTAATAACAACAGGAGTTCTGGTCTGGCTAATGCTTATTGAAAACCTAATAACTAGTTTCTTCCATATGTATTAATTTATCAAATCTTCATTCTAGTTCTTCTCAGTAGTTAATATCCCAATTCTTCAGATTAATAAAAATAGATTTATAGAAGTCACTGGCTTGACAAATTATGAAGTTAGAGGATGATAGGGCCAGGATTCAATCTTGGCACCAAGTTGGTATGAAACTGGTATAGCTGCTTCCTCAGCCTAGGATAATTCAATTTTCCAGTCGTAAGAGGTTTTGTTTTATGGCACCCAGTAGCATAGGCACATATGGGAACAATCAGCCTGTGTTCGTTTTGTTTAAGCTACTGAACACTCAATTCACCATTACCTGCTGATTTAGACTTTGAAAGGCAGCAGTAGAGTAGTCCTATTTCATCTGTTTTGTGAAGCTGCTCAGAAATTTTCTGAAAAAAATCTCAAGTATTTCCTGCAAATTCTTGTTGTTTTTCACCAGTGTGCTTATTGCATTTCACCAGTTCCTCTGAGTGTTTGAAATATCTTCTCTCAGTTAAATCAACTGTCAGAGATTTTTCTAGGTCAATAGCTGGACCTTCTTTAAAAAATATGTATTTACAGTCCTTTGCATCTACTTTTGGCTGTGTGTCTCTGTTCTGGCCAGTGGAATATGTGCTACAATAACTTGTGCCACCCCAGGTCTTGTCCTTAAAGGGTACATATGTATGCTTCCCCTCCTCCTTCAGTAACTTGGAAAAAGAACATGGGATGGGATTTCCTGGTGAACCATCTTATATCGTAGAGACAGGGAAACTGTCTGAAGGTAGTAGAATAACAACAAAGAAGGAACCTTGCTTCCTGGCTTAATTTATAGAACAAAACAGTCCAGGAGTGCTTCTCTGCTGAATGTTATGTGAATGACATTAATAAATAAGCCTCACTTGTGTAGCCATTGTCATTACGCCATTATACATAGCAAAATACATACCCTAGTGAATTAACACATTCTTTCATAAATGTTACTCACGAATGCCTGGCAAACTGTGACCCCATGGGAAGTCAATCTTAGCCTGAAAAGCAGCATCGGGCCCATAGTAAAAGAAGCCTATGTTAACCTAGGTATTGTGTATTTAAACTTTGAACTATCTCATCTTACTTTTCATACTATTCTCCTGACCACCTTCCTTTGGCTCTGTTTTTCTTTCAGGCCATCCTTTTCTGAGTATTACATAAATTGGTTACTTTTTTCTACTCTCTGTGCTGCAGCATTTATCTTTAATGCATTCAGAATATGAAGAAGGAAAATCTTAGACAATAGGAATGATGAAACTTAAGATGAACTTCAGAGTCCTGGCCTTGCTTGGAAATATTCAAAGTAAATTAAAACAAACAAACAAAAAACAAACAAAAAAACACACACATCAGAGTGTCTGTTTTTCTGCCAATACCATGATGTTTTATTTATTGTAACTTTATAGTATACATTGAAATCAGGCAGTGTGATACCTCCAACCTTTCCCTCCCCACCCCCCTAACCCCTTTTGGATGCTTTGGCTATTTGGGGTCTTTTGTGATTCCATATAAATCTGATGATTTTTTGTTCTATTTCTTGAAAAACATAACATTGAGATTTTGATGGGGATTACATTAAATCTGTATATTGCTTTGGGTAATATGGCCATTTTAACTATGTTGATTCTTCCAATCCATAAACCAACAATATCTTTCCCTTTCTGTCTTCTTCAACCTGTATTAATAATGTCTTATAATTTTCAGTATATCGGTCCTTCACATCTTTTGTTAAATCTATTCCTAGGTATTTTATTGTTTTTGTTGCAATTGCAAAAGGAATTGTTTTCCATTTCTTTTCCTGAAATTTCATTGTTAGTATATAGGAATGCAATGGATTTTTATACATTGATTTTTGTATCCTGTACTTTACTATATTTGTTTATTGTTTCTAATAGCTTTTTGGTGGAGTCTTGAGAGTTTCCTATATAAAGAATAATGTTATCTGCAAAAAGTGACAATTTAACTTCTTCGTTGACAATTTGGATGTTTTTTATTTTTTCATCTTGCCTGATTGCTCTGGCTAGGACTTCCAATACTATGTTGAATAACAGTGGTTACAGGGGCCATCCCCATCCTGTTCCTCATTTTAGAGGAAAAGCTTTCAAATTT
Source organism: Rhinolophus sinicus (assembly GCF_057876585.1). NCBI lineage: Eukaryota > Metazoa > Chordata > Mammalia > Chiroptera > Rhinolophidae > Rhinolophus > Rhinolophus sinicus. The sequence continues at coordinate 71,360,852 of NC_142516.1, read as the reverse complement.
TCACCACTAAGTATGATATTAATGGAGGGTTTGTCATATATGGCCTTTATTATGTTGAGGTACTTGCCTGTTATAACCACTTTATTAAGTGTTTTAATCATAAATAGATGTTGCATTTTATCAAATGCTTTTTCTGCATCAATTGATATTATCATATGATTTTTATACTTTATTTTGTTTATGTAGTATATCACATTGATCGATTTGTGTATGTTGAACCATCCTTGTGCCCCTGGGATAAACCCCACTTAAGTGTGATGCATCTTTTCAAAGTATTGTTGTATTCTATTTCCTAGTATTTTGATTAGGATATTTGCATGTGTATTTATCAGAGATACTGTTTGCAGTTTTCTTTTTTGTGTGTTATCTTTACCAGGTTTTGATATCAGAGTAATGTTGGCCTCATAAAATGAGTTAGGTGATATTGCCTCTTCTTCAGTTTTTTGTAACCAGTGGAATAGAATTGAGAACCCAGAAATAAACCCATATATATATATATATATATATATATATATATATATATATATATATATATATGGGTTTATTACATATATATATGTAATTTTTGACAAAGGAGCGAAAAGAATACAATGAAGTAAAGAAAGCCTCTTCAATAAATGATGCTGGGAAAATTGGAAAGACATATGTGAAAGAATAAAATTAAACTGCTATCTGTCACCATATACCAAAGTTAACTGAAAATGGATCAAAGACCTAAACATAAGACCTGAAACAATAAATTGCACAGAAGAAAGCACAGGTACTAAATTTATGGACCTTGAGTTCAGAGAAAATTTTATGAATTTGACCTCATAGACAAGCCAAGTAAAAGAAAAAAATAAATGAATGGGACTATATCAAAATAAAAATCTTCTGTGCAGCAAACGAAACCATCGACAAAGCAAAGAGGCAACCAACTGAAGGGGGGAAGATATTTGCAAACAAAACCTCTGATAAGGGGCTAATTTCCAAAACATATAAAGAATTCATACAATTCAACAACAACAACAACGAAAAACCAAACAATCCAATTAAAAAATGAGCAGAGGACCTGAACAGACACTTCTCCCAAGAAGACATACAAATGCTCAACAGATACATGAAAAAATGTTGAAAAAATGTTACTAGCTATTTTTGAAATGCAAATCAAAACCACAATGAGATACCACCTCACACCTGTTAGAATGACTATTAACAAGACAAGTAATAACAAATGTTAAAGAGGCTGTGGAGAAAAAGGAACCCTCATACACTGCTGGTAGGACTGGAAATTGGTACTGCTGCTATGAAAGGCAGTGTGGCGTTTCCTCAAAAAATTAAGAATAGAATTACCGTGTGACCCAACAATCCCTCTTCTGGGTATCTACCCAAAAGAATCTGAAAACATGTATCCGTAAAGATACGTGTACCCCTTTGTTCATTGCAGCTTTATTTACGGTGACCAAGACATGGAAACAACCAAAGTGCACTTCGATACATGATTGGATGAAGAACATGTGGTACATTTATACACAATTGAATGTTACTCGGCCATAAGAAAAGATGAAGCACTGCAATTTGCAACCACAGGGATGGATCTTGCTTCTCAGTTCTTGCTTCTCAGTTATGGTTGTACTGTAATTTAGTGTTGGACATGACATACAAATTCATACTTTTTCAAGCTTCCATATATAATACTTGTCCCTAAAATGGTCCAAATGATATTCCACTTATGGTTTTCCACTTGCATTGATACCTCCCTTTTCACATTGGCTCCTCTTTTACTTCACAAAACAAATATGTGCTTTCTCACTCTTGTCCTTGCTTCCCAGGTATGCCAACCTGGGGATGAAAATCTCAGTGCCGATAACAAAGTGTAGTTCCCAGAGGGGCAGCTTCAGGAGAGCAAAACTCAGTAGCTTAGGGAAGAAATAAGGAAGGGGGGACCTCATTTCACTCAGGTGGGAAGCTATGGCAATGCTACTGTTTTAAAATACCTGTTGTGTACCATTTGATCAGCCTTCTGTGCATCAACTCCTACCTTCCTTCAGACTCCCTCTTGAAGATGGAAGTTTCAAATATCGATATACGCAAAGTTTTAAGGAACATATATTTACAACATATATGAAGTATATAATAAGTCACAAATTATATGCTTTGGAACTATACAAATACCAGATTTATATTTAATATCAACTTTTAAAAGGTGTGGGAATATATATACATGCGTGTGTGTGTACATATACATATACACATACACATACACATACATATATCTATCATCTATCTATATATATGTGTGTGTATATATATATATATATATATATATATATATATATATATACATATATATATATGTATATATATATATATTTATATACTGTGTTTCCCCGAAAATAAGACCTAGCTGGACAGTCAGCTCTAATGCGTCTTTTGGAGCAAAGATTAATATAAGACCTTGTCTTCTTTTACTATAGTATAAGACCGGGTCTTATAATAATATAATATCTGGTCTTATGTTAATTTTTGCTCTAAAAGACGCATTAGAGCTAATTGTCTGGCTAGGTCTTATTTTCGGGGGAAAACGGTATATATATATATATATATATATATATATATACACACACACATTTGAAGACCTTCAACCATGTATAGTTGTTTCTCTAGAAAGCTGCTCAGGGAAGGTAGGAAGAATCGTATTCCCAGGTCTCTATCATTCCCTAGGCTTCCTACCTCCAAGCATTTTCAGGCTGGTTCTTGATGTTATTAGATATTTGCCTTTTGGATAACTTAAACATTAGAGTCAACCCTTCGAAGATAAATGTCACCCAAGTATTTTGCAGTGCTATTGTTCTCTAGTTAATTTTACTACCAATGTTTTTATTGAAGTAATTGATAGAGAATATACAGGCTATTAATTTTTATAAGTTAAAAAATCTGATGCATATAAGCGGTTTCAGTACTTATATATTAAATGAATGAATGAGTGAAAGATTTATCCTACTATAGAAAGCAAAATGATGAGTGTCAGATCTTTCTTGAGAACATGAGAGCAATCATCCTATTAAATGTATACATACTTGTCTAGTTTTGAAGGTTTATTTTGTGATGTAGTGAGCTTACTTTATCTTGCCTGGGCTTACAACACAGTATTAGATAATTTAATTGTGCAGTATCGTTACCGTGTAAATGCCAAGGAGCCCGTGTGGTGTTGTCATCATATTTTGTTCCAAACTGTATTGCACAATCATTGAGAAAAGAATAAGAGTAAAGTTTGTTTTTTTCTCAATTTTAAAATTGTGATTGTAGCATAGTTAACTCTATATATCTAGATGGTAGTACATTACCTGCTGTCTTAGAATTCAAAAGAAATATGAGGCCTGTCAGCCTGTGCCCACACTGGACACCATCTCTAAACTTCTTTATAGCTTTTGAACTAATGACTAGCTTGAGAACTTTCAATTGAATTTTGCCACTTTATATCCCAAATTGACCTTCATTACTGAATCGGCTTATTTTCCTATAACTGGATTTTTTTTCTCCTCTTTGTCATTTTTATCCTCTTTTTTTTTTTTTTTTTTGTTGTGGAGAGACAGAGTAGTGGTGATCTGGAGTGAAGAGGTAAATATATGAGTGTTCCTTTTAAAATGCATTAGTCAATTTTCTTTTCAGAGGCATTTAAAGCAGAAAGTGCATAAATAAAATTAATTGCATAACTATCTAGACACCTGTCAAAATCTTGACGTGTTGAGTCCCTATTATTGACATTATATATTCAAAGTAAGTTTTGCAAACAGCGGGAGCACAGCTGCATGAACGCTGCCTATTAAATACCGTATTTCCCCCAAAATAAGACCTAACTGGAAAATAAGCCCTAGCATGATTTTTCAGGATGCTCATAATATAAGCCCTACCCCAAAAATAAGCCCCAGTTAAGATCGTCAGCCAGATGGACACATTTAGTACATCCATTGCAACACACGACAGACATATTGAATTATAAAATAACAATGTTAATATATAATTGAATATAAATTATATTATTGTCATTAATACTCAAAATAAATGATATTACAAATTATAATTAAATATTTGTATTGGATCTCCAAATGGTCCGAAAATGGCGAGCAGAGTACGATAACCTCAGTCAACAGGTGGACGAGGGAAATGCTAAGAAGCGCAAGTGTGAATCAGGTCGGCAACCATTATTTCCTGAACTGGAAGACATCAACTGTGAATGGATTGTTGACAGGAGAGCAAAGCCTTTGGTTGTGCACAGGGCTGATATTCAAGCATGTGCCCTTGCAATGGCACCACAGTTAGAAATATCCCCAGAAGATTCAAAGCATCACAACATGGCTGGATGGCGTCCTTCAGCGATATGAACTGTCTCTAAGATTGACAACATTGTTCAAGCTGGAAGATACTGAAGTTATTAAACGTGCATTTGCATTCAAGTCCTTTGTTGATGGCATCGACTTTTCTAAATACCAACTCTCCAACATGATGCTATGGATGAAACTGCAGTGTTTATGGGCCAAGGATCTCAAACGACAATTGATCAGAGGGGTGCCTCGTCGATCTGCATTCCCTCCACTGGTTACGAAAGTGCATGTGTTACCTGTATTTTGGCAATTCATCTGGATGGAAAGAAACCCCCATCTCTAATCATCACTAAAGGCAAGAAAGATAAGGTTGAACGTGTTTCACGCATTTATGTTCTTGAAACCGAAAAAGCCTGGTGCACACAGACAGTTATAAGGAAGTGGGTCGATTTAATGCTGCCACTTGTTTTGCAAGGTGGCCAAAGAGGTCTGCTAGTCTTGGATTCAGCCAGCACTCACCGTACTAAGGACATGAAGAACTTCCTTGCAGAGAGAAGAATAGATCAAATAATGATTCCCGCAGGAATGACTGCCTATCTCCAGACTCTTGATATTGCCATAAACAAGCCATTCAAAGACCATTTGCACATGAAAATCAATGACTACATTGAAAATAGGATGGAGAGAAATCAGCGTAGAAACTTTGTGGAGCCTAGCCTGCAAGAGGTTGTGACTTGGGTGAAGAATTCATGGAATAAAATCACTGACAACTGTGTTGCCAATGCACTACAAGCAGGCTACATGGACAAGAAGTGCTCATTTAAGAAGAGCTCTATTGCTGGACATGAGAGATTGGGGCCAATGGTTCTACAGGAAATGGAGTCATAAGAAATTCAAGCCGGAATTCAGGGTTTGGAGAGTTATGACGATGTTCCAGAAGAAGATGACATGACTGTATTTGAATAAATGTAGATTTTTGTACATGAGTAAATGAATAAATGTAGATAGTTGTACATGAACAAATAGACATCCCCTGAAAAATAAGACCTAATGCGTCTTTTGGAGCAAAATTAGTATAAGACCCAGTCTTATTTTCTCGGAAATACAATAGGGTCAATCTGCAGTAATGGAGTTTATAGTTATAGGAGCCACTAGCCAGTCTCACAAACCCACCTTTCCCATTCCTATTTCTTACGCATAGATGTGTACAAAGTTTTAGGGCTTGTTGTATGATTTCATTAGCCACCGCAGTCTTGTTAAATGTCTTGACATACGTATACCAAAACAATTGTTGGTTAAGGTAATACTAGTATTAACAACAAACGAAGTCCAATATGTGTAATAGTTTAAGCACAACAGAATCGTATTTCTTAGTCATTTAAAGTCAAAAATTTGGTGGCTGGTATATGGTCAACTCTCATTCATGTAGAAATTTAAAGATCTGGGCTCCCTCCTTCTTTCTTGCTATTTTCAAAATGTGATTGTTTTTTGTTTGTTTGTTTTATTTTTTATTTTCTATTTTTTATATTTAATTATTATTATTTTTTTTTTTTCAGAATGTGACTGTTAAGATCACTCTGTTTAGTTTCATTTAGCTGGTAGAACGGGAAAAGCTATAAGGAAAACATGTGGGGCTTTTTGTGGGCCGGGCTCAGAAGTGGTATGCCACACTTTGACACACATTTCATGGGCTAGAACTCACCAGTGTAATAAAGGCTGGGAAATACAGCGTACCTGTGAGTCTAGGAAGGAGAAACAGCTTCAAACAGCTACATATAATACTTTGAAACTGCAGTCATCAGTAATTATTGATGAGAGGGAGAAGTTGACCAAAAGTAGAGGAAGACACAAAGCAATGGAGAAATTGTAAAATGTACCATAATACTTTAGAAATAATTTTTATGATTATATTTATCTAAAGCAGAGTGAAAAATTGTGATTAGTTTTACAACTACTGACAAATTAGACACAGTCACAAATAATGCTAGGCCACACTGATAGAGTTTAATTTTTATAAATACTGAAGGAGAACTTGGTCCATTTATTCTGCTTCTTAATTTGTAAGCGGGCATTTTCCCGCCAAATCGCGTCGTAACGCAGGGCTTTTTTGATATTTTCTCGCCAAAATTAGACTTTCCGTAAAATATTCATATCTTTCGATCTATTTGATGTTTTTCTATGAAACTTTCAGTGTTTTAGTTTAAAAAGAGGTGCAAAATATGTGTTATTCTCGTCTCCCGCGCTTTGGTATAAAAAGCAATATGACGAGTTTACTCGTTTCCCGCAAGTAATCTAGACTGCGGTATAGAGGACTACAGTTCTTAATGAAGGACAACACCAGCTTTTAGCTCAGAAGGATTCAGGGGGTGGGATATAAATATACTGCCGTCATCCATTCATCTATCCCATACACATGTATTAAGTGCCTTCTTATATCAGACTCTATACTTAGCCTTGAAGATGAGAGGGACTAATAAGATAGAATGTCTGCTCTCAAAACCTCACATGTGAGTGGGAGAAGCAGGCCTTGTAAACTAATAGCTAATTATATTACTATAGTTGTAACTCTATTAAGGCATAGTTAGGTTAGGGATTACTTGTACCTAGGATATCAGGGAAGACCATATAGAGGAGATGCCATTTAATCTGGGGCTGGCAGAAAAAGTGTTTTCAGATACAGGAAAAACTTTTAGAGAGCATTAAACTCATGGTCTAATAGATGAAAAAAAAACACACACAAAAAAACATGGCAACCCAGGAGTATGAAAGAACGTGTTATAAGCAGAAATAGGAAGTTCTTTCACATGTCTGGAAAATGGAGGCTTTATAACAGGATGTAGGGGTATGAGGAAGCCAGTCTATGAACAATGATTGCCAACTTCAAGTGGAAATGGAATAATAGTTCTTTGAGTCCTAGCAAAAAGTAAGTGATCTCTGTGTGTCATTTCTTCACTGTTAGCAATGTTAGAGTCTTCAGTAGCCTTCCAGGGGCACGCCATAAGGCATCCTCCTCACTCACCCCTATGGAACTGTAAAAGGAGTACAGCTACACACATAGAATTTGCTGAAATAAGATAAGTGGCAGGATAGTAATGAAAAAAGCAAAGTTTTTTTTTACGTGTACCTGACATACAGTTCTGACAATTAAGCTTGGGAACTTGTTGCAACGATGTTGCTAAACCTTTTGGATGTCAGAGAGATTATTCATTGTGAATTTGTAGCAACTGGACAAAGAGTTAATGAAGTTGACTATTTGGAAGTGCTGAAAAGGCTGCATGAAAAAGTTAGATGAAAACAACCTGAACTTCGCCAACAATTCATGGCTCTTGCATCACGACAACGCACCAGCTCACACAGCACTGTCTGTGAGGGGGTTTTTAGCCAGTAAACAAATTACTGTATTGGAACGCCCTCCCTATTCACCTGATCTGGCCCCCAATGACTTCTTTCTTTCCCCAAAGATAAAGGAAATATTGAAAGGAAGACATTTTGATGACATTCAGGATATCAAGGTAATAACGCTGACAGCCCTGATGGCCGTTCCAGAAAAAAGTTCCAAAATTGCTCTGAAGGGTGGACTAGGCACTGGCATTGGTGCATAGCTTCCCAAGGGGAGTGCTTCAAAGGTGACCGTAGTGATATTCAGCAATGAGGTATGTAGCACTTTTTCTAGGATGAGTTCGCAAACTTAATTGTCAACCCTCTTACAATATTACATTAGGTTCAGGAAAAGCAAAGTTATTGACTTTAAGTACAAGCTTCCCTTCCATAAATATGACAGAGCACAATGTCTTGTTATTGAATAGTCCCTACTTGGTGGTTCAATTTCTGCCTGAGATTTCTTGTTTCTTAACAGTACTTATTCCAGGATAACAGGATGGGAAATGTCATGAACCTGTGAAATAGTATAATGTGTTATAGTATACAGTACATACTACTTATAGTAAAATTGGAGAGGAGAGAGGTGAATTGAAGAGGAATAATTAAGCAAAAAGGAACCAATACTTAAAGATTTGGAAAATTCTCAGCCTATCCACATTGCAAACAATGAGAAAGGGTGTTTTGGAAAAAATACCAAAGATGTGGCTGGCCAATCACACCATGAAAAAATTATCTGTGCATTATTCAGCTATCTCAGCAGGAGTCAGGAGTAGAGATGGAATTATATCATCATAGATCCTCACTGTCTGTTTGGACTAAAGGGAACAGTGATTAGATGAAATAAAATAAGGTTTGGGACTTTTGAGATTGTACAAGTCATGATGATAGAGCTATCCACTATCCAACTGTGACCATGCCTTTATCCTTCAAGAAAAGGGAAGAATGACCCTGAGGATAATTCAGAGATGAGCCCAGGGCCTGAGGGGCAAGGCTGCCAACCATGGCCAAAGGGCCAGGGCCTCCACCAAGGGCCTCTGTCTCATGGGAACAGAAGGTGGGGCTGCTACCCAGATGGACCTGGAAGGTAGAACATAAAGCCACAGAGGATTATTCTCAAGCCTTGAGATATAATGGAACTTGCCTTGCTAGGTTTTGGACTTTCTTGGGGCCTCTCACCCCTTTCTTCTTTCTAATGCCTCTCTTTTGGAACATTAAATATCTATCCTATGCCTGTTCTACCCCTGTATTTTGGAAGCACGTACCTTGTCTGGTTTCACATCATAGCTAGAGTCTCATCCATATGTGATTTAGATGATATTTAGAGGAGACTTTGAATTCATGGCAGGATGGGTTAAGACTTTGGGAGATATTGGAGTGGGGCGAATATATTTTGCATGCCAGAAGGATATGAATTTGGGGGGCCAGAGGCAGAATGTTATGGACTGAACATATTCCCCCCAAATCCATAAGTTGAAGCCCAAATCCTCAATGTGACTGTATTTACAAGTAGACTTTTTAAGGAGGTAATTAAGGTTAATTGAGGTCATCAAATTAGGATCCTAACCCAATAGCACTGGTGTTCTTAAAAAAGAAGAGGAAGAGACACTAAGAGTGTATACCCACAAAGGAAAGGCTATGTGAGGACACATGAGAAGGAATTGGTCTGAAAACTAGGAAGAAATCTCTCACCAGAAATGAAATCTGCCAGAACCTTGATCTTGGACTTCTAGCCTCAAGAATTGTGAGAAAATAAATTTCTGTTGTTTAAGCCACCAAATCTATGGTATTTTGTATGGCAGCCTGAGCTGACTAATAAAATGTGTTCAAATGTGACCTGACTAGTCATATAATAACAATAATAATAATAATAATAATAATAATAATAATAATAGTAACAGTAATAATGATAGTGATAGTAATAATAATAACCATATGTCAGGTAATATATCAAGCCCTATATATACATTATCTCATTAATACCCTAAAAACACTTGGTAATTGTTATCATCATCACTATTTTACAGATTAAGAAACTCAAATCAAATTGAAAAATCACTGTATCTCAAAGCAGTGGAGAACTCTTTATGATTCTACTATGGTATGGTTTTATGTGACCATCTGCAAAGAGCTTAACTTCTCTGAGTTTAAGTTTCATTGTTGTGATGATGTTATTTGTGCCTCCCTCTTTAGAGGGTTATTTGCATAGTTTAAATAAAATGACTTATGCAAATCCATTACATGTACTCCAATCATGAATATCTTTATCAGCATCACTTATTTTGGTGACATTCTATTCCCACTCAAATCACTGACTTTTCTGAAGACATCACAGCATTGTGAAAGTATCCTCCTTTAGAGTTCTCATATATGGGCTGTTGTTCTGACTCCTGACTTGTCATTAGAAAATGCATTCGAATGTAAAGCTAATAGCATTTTTCTTTTCAGATGGTGGGAGATTGGATTTCTAATGATTTCATTAATTTACACCTTAAGGATGTTAATAGAAATGTTGTGAAAACTATTTTGTATTGAATAGTTAAAGGGACTGAACTGTGAAAGAAATTTATAGGTCTTAATGTTAATTTATTCATGAGTTCCATGCCTTTTTTCCCCTTGCTATCTGTCTTTGTAGAACAAAATACTTATTTTGTCTCATATGATTGTACTTTATACCTTTTCGTTTTTTAATTAGCTACTAGAACATAGCACTTTTCTGGTTGTTTCCCTAACAAAATCTAAGTGTTCCTCTTTTTTCTTATATAACAATAATATATATGTGTGTGTGTGTGTGTGTGTGTGTGTGTGTGTGTGTGTGTATGTATATACATATATACATATATATATATATATTTTTTTTTTTTTTTGGTACTTCAGGTTATTTCAGCAAAGGCTTCTAACTACTGTCAAATTTTTCAATATGTGGCAAACAACTGAGCTATAAAATAATCAGATAAGCTTAACAATAAGAACTTTCAAAGATGTTAAAACAATAATGCAGATAAAAAATTATAATTAACCTCTTTATGCCTCTATAACATATATTCATTAGCCAACTTGGTTTAGACACAGCTGTGAATTGCTTTTTACCAAATGAATTTGAATAGACTCCTCACTATGCATATTTTGACCCTCATCATTTTAGTATGAAAATATTAAGAATTTAAGTGCTCCCATTTTTTATGCAAATATAAAAGGATTTCAAGTGTTTGTATGCGTCAATGTTTATTTTATTGCATTATTTCACTTTTATATTGCTTCTTCCATATTGTCTTGATCTAAATCTTTTTCTATATCTTAACTATTGTAGGTTCACAAATGAAATAAAAAAAAATTAGGTGATAGAATACTGCACTAAGAGCCCTTTTTAGCACAGAATAGTTTGACAATTCCATGTTGGAGATCACTAGTAAGAATTGAAAAAAAAAGTTGTATGCTATTATCCCATTTAAATGTCCTCATAATTAATTGTAATAGTATTGGGACATTTGAAAAATTAAAATCCTTTAACATGTATAATGTGTTAATCGCTTCCTTAATGTCAGTTGCTGAAAATATCTACTGGTAATTTGCAGGTCACAAGTATAGAATACAGTATATTCTCTTTTGTTTTGTTTTGTATTTGTTATTTTATTTTATTTTGTTTTTTATCTAATCTTAAAAAATAGTATATCCCCCCAAAAAAAATCCTAAAGACTAGTATTGATGAGTATCATTCTCTTGGATTTTTGACATGTTTTCTCTCTAAGAAAGATAACTATAAAGCAATGGTGTAATCCTTTAGCGAACTAAAAACCAGCATCACACGTCAGATCTCAGAAAACAGGGAATATTCCACTTTAAATGGACAGCATCGTTACCATGATGGATTTATTCTGCAGACAATAGCTCCATTACTGGGGCAATCTGAATTAATCTGAAATTGAATCACCCCCTGCACAAACATTGGGGAAATTGAAGCAATTTTAGATTAAGACATATAAATAGCATGCTGTAAACTTTAAATTGAATTCAAAATATATTGCACTCTTTATTGTCTTACTTTTATTGTTTTACCTTTTTATCCCTTATGTTGCAAAGAGCTAAGTTGCAGGTTTTTTTAATGTATGAATGTGTGTACTGGAATACCAAATATAAATATAAATATCTGGAATAAAAGATAATCTGAATGTTTTAGCAACTGAAATTATTTCCTTCCTTCTCCTTTAATACAGAAGTTTCTTTTTTTTTCTTTTCATACTCAGCATGAAATTGTTTACAGCTTGTGACAGAAAAGACATAAGCCCTTGACATCAAAGTTCAGTCAGCTTGTCAGTCAAAGTCAAATAAAGAAAATGCACAAAAGTAGACATTTATCTGATGACCCTCCTAACTCACATTAGTCTCTTAGAAGCTCTTTTTAAGAGCTGCATTAGCTTATCTGTTTGCATATAACTGCTGGTATATGGGCAATACTGCCTTTAGGTTCTAGTTTGCTGAAGGATAGTGTCCTCTTGAAAGATAGCCGTGTAGCTCAGCATAAAACAGTGTAATAGGACTTGAAAGTCATGTGCAGGCCAAACACGATTCAAAGAGAAATAAAACATGTTTCAGTAACCAACTTCAGCTATTTATTAAGAGAGTTGTAATTTTCAGATAGCTAAAGGTATTTTTCTCTCCAAATGTTCACATCAGCTGGGAGGAACTATTATACAACCACCAGTCCTCTCCTAGCTCCTCCTCCAATAAAAAATGGTGCTACATCCTCATGAAATGTTTGGTTCCTGCATGTGGACCTGCTCTGTATCCTCGTCAGATTTGTGTGCATGTAGCATACAATATACTGTCTTCTGCTACTATCGCACTAGTGCCTGAAAGCAGAATGAATAGATTCATTAACACCAAGAAATATGTTTAGAAATAGCTACTGATGGATTAGTACACAGTTCTTGTGCAACTCCTGGAAGACGAGGCTAGAGATTTAGGTTTAAAGAGTGGCTTTTAAACCTTGCAAAGGTGTTTGGGTTTAACTGAGGACGTTGGGGAATGCAGTGAGGCAGGGGAGTGGCACGTTGAGATTATATTTTAGGAAGATACTTCTGGTAGAGGTGTGGAGAATATATTAGAAAGAGGTAACTAAAGGCAAGTCAACTGTGTGGCAGAATTTTGTAATATATATAAGAGAAGTAATTAGGATTTAAACTAAAGCAGTAGCAATGAAAATAGAGAGTTAAAAAATATCTCAGTGGTACATTCAGAAAGCTTGTAATAGGATTTTGGGTGGGAGGGAGAAGTACAAGACTAGAATAGTCCCCGATTCTTGCATGGGTTAGGATGACAGGTGGAAACACAGGCTTAGTTAGAGAAAGGTTACATTTGAGGGGTTTGTTAGACAACTATAGGAAATATTCTGCAATTCAGAAGTTCTGAATAGAGGTAAAGATTTGAAAGTACCTGTGTCATTGGACGTCTGTAAGTATTCAATGAGATGATGTCTGTAAAACATGACATGCTTAGCACAGTGTATTAAATACAGGAAGTGCTCAATAAATGGCAGTGATTGTTTCTGGTGATGGAATGGAGACTGTGGATAAGTGGATTAATCTAGGGTGAAAATTTGTTTCTAGTACTGAATCAGATGGACATGGGATATAGAGAGAAAGAATTGAGGTTACAGGAAAAGATGGTTAAAATGATGAGTCATGGTGTTGCCAGGAAGTGGGTTCTGGTATTGTCACAGGAAGGAATTGAAGGGCACCCCAATTAAGCCAAGCAAGCAGTGAATTTGGTAAAAGAAAAGAAGTTAGTACACTCCCAAAATTATGGGAGCCGGCAGGCCAGGAGAAGAGCAACTGCACTGAAGAAAAAAAAGGCTTAGGAATTTATTCCCCTCAAAATGAGGACATGGAATATTCAAAATTTACAGGTGGCATTATAGGCATTCCCAGGCAGGTCCTCAATGACCACTTCTTCCCATCAGGGAATAAGGTGAGATTCTCATGTCCTTATTTGTCCCTTGTCAGAACTGTCATGAGGACACAGGGGATGGATATTTTTTTCCTGCCTGCAATGCTAATAGTATTATAATCCATTACAGTTAGCCAAAGGTCACCTTGAGGGGCAAGATGGCACCCTGGGTCACCAAAATCTAGTTCTGGTGGGTCTGGAAGCTGCACTTTTTCTTAAGAATGACCTCTTCTTCTTCTACCTTTGTCTCCCATTACTTCCTCCTTCCTCTCCTCCCCTCTCACCTGCTGGCCCTATTCTTTCTGCCTATGGTAACACTGGGAATGATGCCAAGTCAGAAATTCAATGAAAAAAGGCTATAGATTGCAGGAAAAAAGAGTAGATGTTCAAAATATATCTTGAATATGATACATTCTTGCTTCAAGAAAATTTGTCATATTGTCAGGTCCTCCTACCACCTCTTATTTTTTAAGCATCTATTTGATTTATATTTGCCTCCTTTGTCAGTATTGCCTCAGCGTAGACACATTTTGCATTTTAAATCATTGACTAATACTATACTTGCTAATCAGTCATATTTCAGCCTTATATTCATTCAACCTAACCTTAGAGCCAAATAATTAGAAAAAATTTCATACTGTGCCATGCCTCTGACAAGAGTCTTCATTTTTCTTCACTTCGTCACATGAACTATGAAGTCGCTGACAACAAACGAGGCGCTTAGGCATGGACACGCAAAGTGCAGTCCTAGACCATAGATAGCATTTCTAAATTCTTCTGGCTGGACTAATTCTCAAATTAACATGAGACAGATTAACAGCAGAAAATGACCACCTTTACTACATATGTACATGTAATGAATGTACATGACAGTATGTACGTGAGATTCCATGAGAGTATGAGATCCCAGGACTCATTGGGCAGCTGAGCTCATTCTAACTAAGAAGGGGGCAGGGGTCTAGGATTTCAAAGGGAAGTTGGCAATTCACAGGTAGAGGAGAAAAAGCAAATAAGTGGTAATCAAATTCTTGCTGGACCCCCAGGAATAATGGGACACCTGGGAGGGGGGGTGTCCAACAAATAAGCTTTGCTGGATTTTTCCCTGTCTGCCACATTTAATTCATACGTTGGTAAGGTTCCCTTCCTGACGCCCTTTTGCTCTCTGAATTCCTTTAGGCAGGAAAGGGGAGGCAAAAAAAAAAAAAAAAAAAAAAAAAAAAAAAAACAAAAACCCAAAAAACAAAACAAACAAAAACAAAACAAAACAACAAACAAACAAACAAACAAACAAAAAACACAGTTCTTCTTGAACTTGTTGGGCTTTAGTTGTTTTCAGCTTGAAATCATCTGCACGCCAAGATAGCACATTCTGAGGAGACCCGTTCTGCCCCTACTACCTTTATTAGAAAGAAGTCTGGCCAACTGGTCTCTCCTTGCGTTGCAAATCTGTGTGATGGCAACGAGTAACTCAGGAGTGGCAGACAGAATGGATTGTACCTGCCCAGATGGAGGCAGAAAGGCTCATGGAGATGCTGTAAAACAGGCTTCTAAACAGCAAAGAGACCCTGAGCTGTCTGCAGGGAAATGGAAAAGAACTGCAAATTAAGCACGGCGTATTCATTCACTGTGTCATATTAGTATCTCTAACTCCTATAAATGCTGTTTTGAGTTTTCACATGCTCAAAACTGTCATTTAATCTGAAATGATGTCGTTACATGTTGGAGAGTCATTTTGAAAACTTACTGAAAAGGATCTGACATCTATACCATAATGTATACTTCTGGGGACATGGTGGTAGTTTATTTGACACTGCAAGTTTAATCTAAATCACCAAATATCTAATTTATCCTGAAAAATGAAATTTCAGGAGGTTTTTTTTTGTTTTTTTTTTCCCCTTTTTTTCCCTTCTCAGTGTTATTAAACAATCTGAGTTCTGCCAGAAGAGGGAATGGCTCATGTTGATAATATTTAATTGCCTGCATTCATATGACAAGAGTGTTCTGAATCTGCAATATTATATAATGGAATAAAAAAAGCAGTAGAGTAATATTGTCAAGAAACCACTTCTCACAGGTGGCAAACGAATCCCCAAAGACTCCCTGGGAGAGTCCTGGGCTAGTGGTCAGAGGCAGTGAAGGCTGGTCCTAAATCTGCCAATCATTAACCATAGGAACTTAAAACTCCTCCCTCCATTCCAATGTTCCCTCTCTCCCTATTTTTCTTCCTCCCTCCTTCCATTTTTCAATCCCTCCCTCCATCCTTGCATCCCTTCCTCCATCATTTCTATATTGTGTACTGTGCAACCAGCATCATGTTAGTGATGGGGAGTGGAAGAATTCCCCACTCTACTCAACCTTAGTTCTTTCTGCTGGACTAGTAATAAAATAATAAATTTGACACAAGACTAGATTAACCGGAGGGGAGGGGGAAACTTAATACATGTGCACAGGAGAATCATATTATGAGGCTCAGATCATAAAATGAGGCTCAAAGAAATGATCGAACCAGGCAACTCTTTCTACTATTTAGACAAAAAACAATAAGTTTGTGAAAAATTGATGGGACAAAGAAAGTTAGTGCTCATTAGAAAGGAATCTAAGTGAGTTTTGGGTGTTTGTTAGTGACGAATCTAAACAAAGTTTGGGCTTGGTAATAAATGAGTAAAGGCCTACGAGGTTTGTTTACATAGGATGCTGATTCTGGATATTTTAAAAAACTTTTGTGATAACGTTTCTCAAACCTCAGGAGCAGGCATGGCACTGATCACATGGGAGAATTATCTCCTTTTAGGGGAGCAGAGAGGTCAGGGTTTTATTTTTGGATAGGCAACTTTAATTGAAAATAATTAGTACACCATTGTGTGATATCTAGGGGCGGCCTGTCTGGGCCTTGACATTAGCTATCGAGATGCAAAGATAAAAGATACTTCTGCCTTGAAAGAGAGTTGAGGAATATTGGGAGGGGGTTGGCTCATATGATGAACACCCCTTGCAGTTCTGATAGTCCACGATTTTCTCCTTTTCAGAATCTTACCACACGGTCACTAGTCACTGTCATCGTTTTCTATGTTTCCTTGGAGAAAACACATTTTGAATGCAAAGTCACATAGCTGGCTTGCAAGAGTCATTTACCTATTTAGTAAATGTTTGGTGAGCATTACCATGTGCCAAGCACTGTGCTGGTCGACCATCATCGAAATAAGCACTGACTCATAGAAGAGTGTAGAGGAAGGCCACACATTCTTCTCCCAGGACTTCCAGTGAGAGTTTCAGGAGACCTGAGGTCTAAATCAAACTCTGCAGGATGAGATTGATGAATGAAAGGCAGGTGGGAGGAGGGGTAGTCCTGGTGAGTCAGAGGTAAGTAAGAGACAGTAAAGACAGAGAATGCCCTGCTGTAGGGAATGCAAATTGTGCCTGCCAACCTGCCAGTGCATGGGCATCCCTGCGGCACAGAGTGAAGATGTAAGAGCAGGTGCCCTTGAAGTTGATGCAGGTCATGAAGAGCCATCCGAAGAAGTTTGAGCATTACCTTCAGGACGCGGAAGGGTTTTAACTTGCATGATAAGATTTGTATTTCGAATAATTAATTAAAATAAATATCTTATGAGAAAGGTAGTAGGAGAATATGGTAGACATCAGACATTTATAAATTAGTTCCTGCTAGGCAAGATAACCTTATGTTTTAGGTGTGAATCTTAGCCTTAATCTCAGGGAGGCTATAATTTACTTTTCATATAGCTCACTTAATTTGTGTTCTGGATTTATATTTTCTCAAGCTGGAAAAATATTAACCTAAGTTTTAAGTAGAATTTGAATCCTTCCCCAGCTCTGCAGGGTTGTGCTACGATCCCCAGATTTACACTGTGCCATGGTGTCCTAGGGGACAGGATTGGAGATAACCGTCATTTGTTTATGCAGACATTGAAATATCCATCATTTCCTCCGCATATTTCCTGCAGGTTCAGCTATCAGATTGGGAGGCTGGAGCTATAATTTGCTGAGGCCCTGTGTTGTGGCCCTCCCAGTCCTCCCTTGGCCATTCTTCTGGACTCTGCAGGTACCTCTGCTCAGCATGTGGGGTCCTCTCCCCACTCCTCTCCTCCCCTTCGCCAGCCCATGAGGAGCTTGAAATACTTAGACTGGAGGCTTTTTCTTCCTTCATGTTTCTTCCACTCTGCTTTGGCTGATATTCTTCTATCCTTCCTATGAGCAAACACGTTCAATTCTCCTAAGCATTAAGCCTTTTAGAAAACAAAAGTTAGAGAGAACTGAACTCTACCTGGGCTTTCCCCGTGTGGTATGGACCTCCTGTGAAACAGTGAGGTCCAGAGCAGACAACCTACCTGGATTGTGCTAGAAGTAAAGTAAGGGAAACACGGGAAGAAAAACACAAAACAAAACAAAGTAAATATCTCAAAATATGCCCTACCTTCACCTACTTTGCACACTATTCCTCCTTTATTTCCCAAACTGCTTTCATTGAATTTCGTAATTTACAGTCTTCTCTTTCTTTCTTTCTTTCTTTCTTTCTTTCTTTCTTTCTTTCTTTCTTTCTTTCTTTCTTTCTTTCTTTCTTTCTTTTAATTAGCGTTGACAGTCAATATTATTATATATTAGTTTCAAGTGTACAGCATAGTGGTTAGACATTTATATAACTCACAAAGTGATCCCCCCATTAATGCAGTAACCCCCCTGGCACTATATGTCGTCTCAACTTTCAGTTATCTTACTGAATTAACTTTTCCTTCCTGCAAGCACTGTGCTGGCCTGTTCATATGGTGCTTCAGTTTTGTGATGTTCTGTCCCCTCCACGAGTTACCTTAGAACCCCGTCTCCAGTATTACAGAAGCTCACCTGAGCCGAACACAGGGCCAGTGGCACTGCCTAGAACTCACTGCCACTGACACTCTTCTTAGTTTCCTCATCACTGAGGGGATTGTACTATGTCATGTCAAAAATGCTCTCTAGCTTAAAAAAAAAAAAATAGGCTTCTAGAACTCTGTCTCTCTCCTTTTAAAGTATATTGGGGTGAAAATTGTTGGTAAAGTTACATAGGTCTCACGTGTACAATTCTGTAATAATATACCATCTATATATCACATTGTGCGTTCACCACCCAGAGTCAGTTCTCTTTCCATCACCATATATTGGATCTCCTTTACCCTCATCTACCACCACACCCCCCCTTACCCTCTGGTAACCACTGAACTATTGTCTGTGCTAGAACTCTCTTTTAAAACATTTCCCCATTGCCACTGGGAACCCTTTCTCCCTACCACTCTGTGTTTTGCGTCCTGGTCAAAATGAAAATCTAGAGAATGGAAGTCTCCACTTTCATGCTTCATTTGGCAGAGAGATGTGCTCAGTGTCTGAGTGGGGATCTGAGTGGGGCCCTCTAAAACTATGTGGTGGGAATCTCTAGAGCATTATTTCTGCTATAGTTCAGCTACCTTACAGAGCCAATATGCCTTTGCAACTGTCCTGAAACTGAGCTACAACATGGTTTCCTGTGGAGAAATGAGTCTGTGTCCTGAATAACTACACTACACATTCCGACTCAAGTCCAGAACTGCTTATGCTTAAGATTCTCTCAGCAGCTCTGTAGATTTAATAATGATCCTACCTGTGTTTCCTGCCCAGAATGAGAAGCAGATTATTTTTGCAGTTACTGAATATATTTTCTTGCTTTTCCTTTTTTAGAGAGCATCCAATAAGTCACTCGCTTTACAGTTTCAAGTAGAATGCTACTTTTTGAGAGCAAGATACCAAGATCCACAAAAAAAAATTCCACATCCTTTGGTTCAGTGATCTTATTTCTAAAAATCTATCCTGGGAAAACAATCCCAATGTTGAAAAAGCTATATTTATCAAGATGATTATTAGAGCATATGTATCAAAACAACAAATATAGGGTTATAATTTCATTAACTATTTCCCAAAATAAGGCAATGGAATAGTCAAATAAAATATAAGCTTTTACTTAATGAAATATTGTGAAATAATAATAATGATGCTTTACAAGACAATGGTACCATGGAAAGTCTGATATGATGCAATTATATTTTCATTTCAGAAAGACTGAAAGGACATCTTTCAAAAAAGCTGTAAATTAATATAATGAGTTTCATTAGTATTTTCACTCTTTGTTTTTTCATGTAAATATAACATTTACATGTTATGTTTCATGTAAGTATAATACACATGGATATTATATTTATAATTAAAAATAAATGAATATAAATATATTCTAATCAGCTAATATTCACAAAACACAGAAATAACTGAACTGAATTCTCTAATTACAGAGCAATAGAAGAAGCATTCTGGAGCCGAGCAGTTGGAGTTAGATATATTTACCACATATAGAGAAATACCATAAAAATTTCAATCCATTATAATACAAGTGTTCCTACTATTACTGATAGAGTAGTAAGTCAGTAAACAAACAGAAATTAATAAGTCATTAAGGTTATGGTTTTATAAGTTTTGTCATTGATTTAAAAAAGGGGGTGATTATAGCAAATGCATTAATAAGATTGTAGTACTATTATTGCCATTAATAGTAATATTGTTATAATTATCATTTAGAAATAATAACTGAGTATAGGGATAGGTATATTTTTCGTTTATGCAAATAATAAAATAATATTAATAACAATTTAAAATGAGGAGAAACAGCTATCACGGAATCTTTCAGTAAGAATGTTATCTTTACCTGTGTATATGAGGGTATCTGTAGGTGTGTGTATACTTGTAGATGTCTCCTAAGAGTTAGTCATATATAAGGGTTTTGATGTAATAAGACTTTAGTGAAGTCCTGTAAGGCAGTGAATACTTTTTAAGTTAGAAAAGTAACAGACATGTATTCAAACTATAGTACCGTGGCTTTTGAGCTGAGAAATCTTGGGTAAGTCACTGAATCTCTTTCGGCTTCACCCAGTTCCTTCAAAATTTGAGTGAGGATGCTTTATGTTGTAAGGACTAGATGAGATAATGGCTAATTCCTAACACAAAATAGGTATTTCATAAATGGTTGTTAATTTATGTGTTGAAAAGACAGAAGAGCATGTTGGTTAAGAGCACAGATGCTGGAGTTGCTTGGCTCTGAAACCGAACTCTGTCACTTAAAAGCTGTTTGGGGCCGGCCCGGTGGCTCAGGCGGTTAGAGCTCCATGCTCCTAACTCTGAAGGCTGCCAGTTTGGGTCCCACATGGGCCAGTGGGCTCTCAACCACAAGGTTACCAGTTCAATTCCTCGAGTCCCGCAAGGGATGGTGGGCTCTGCCCCCTGCAACTAAAATTGAACACGGCACCTTGAGTTGAGCTGCCTCCCCGATGGCTCAGTTGGTTGGAGTGCGGGCTCTCAACCACAAGGTTGCCAGTTCAATTCCTTGAGTCCTGCAAAGGATGGTAGGCAGTGCCCCCTGCAACAAAGATTGAACACGGCACCTTGAGCTGAGCTGCCGCTGAGCTCCCAGATGGCTCAGTTGGTTGGAGTGCATCCTCTCAACCACAAGGTTGCCAGTTCGACTCCCACAAGGGATGGTGGGCAGCGCCCCTGGAACTAGAAAACGGCAACTGGACCTGGAGCTGAGCTGCGCCCTCCACAAAGACTGAAAGGACAACAACTTAAAGCTGAACAGCACCCTCCACAACTAAGATTGAAAGGACAACAACTGACTTGGAAAAAAGTCCTGGAAGTACACACTGTTCCCCAATAAAGTCCTGTACCCCTTCCCCAATTAAAAAAAAAAAAAATGCTGTTTGGCCTTAGGCAAATGACTTAACAGCAATGTACCTAGTTTCCTCATCTATAAAGTGGAGATGATAATAAGAGTACTAGCCACATAGAGTTGTTAAAATTAAATGAATAAGCACATATGAAGTACCTGTGGCAGTTTCCAGCATAAAGCAAGCACTCAGTAAGTGTTAGCTCTTATTAACTCTTATTAATATTTCTTAGGTCAGATAAGGGTAAAGGGAACTAATACTTATCAAGTATGTTACACATGCACTAATGTCTCAGGCCTGCTATTTATGTTATCTCATATAATCCTCAAAGCAAAATGGAGGGGTAAGGATTTCTTTCTCAATTTTTTACATCAAGAAGCAAATTCAGAGCACCAAAATCCCTTCAGTCCACTAAAGCACCTGTCTCAATTGTTTAAATCCTTCTCTCTCCCTTTCTCTTGTTGTTGGATTTGTTCCCCTCCTAGAGGGTAGATACTATACCAATTTATTGATTTACTTTACCTTGTTTTCTCAGTCTGTTTTATGACAAGTGCTAGAGTTAATTGGGAGAGTCTTGGTCTTATGCCCTTGTCTGATCTGTGTTTGCAACGTTCAAACACCTGAAAGCCCACAGAAAAGGCATAGAAAGAAAGGGTAATTTATTAATGGCAAATCAAATCTATCTAGAGCCTCTCCATCTGCTCAAAATGCTAAATTGAATCATGTAAAGAATTTATCCTATGGACGTTTTGGGCACTGTGCTTGTGCTGAAGATAAAAAGCAAGCGAAAGCATATGGTCTCTCCTTCAAGAAATTTACAGGCCATTTTGAGAGAGAGATGTTTAAGAAAACTAAACAGAAAATGTAGGCATGCAAGCTGTGATATTTGCTATAAGAATGAAAAACAGGCGCAGAGAAACCATATCAGTGTGAACAGAGGGGACTACAGTTTTGATAGGCAGTGAAGGAAGGCTTCTCAGTGGAGGTGACATTTAAATTGAATCCTGAAGAATGAGGAGAAGACAGTCCCGAGAAGATGAGCAGGGAATATCACTGAAAGAGGTGTCTCTGTTGTCTGGACATCTAGAATAACAGAGAAATACAGTTCATTGGCATTATACTTTGGCTGAGCTTGGAGTAGGCGGAAATCACATGTGGTCTAAATTGCTCTTAGAAATGTGTTAAATAGCCCGCAAAGTAGAATACCCTGTATACAGTTATGTGCAGTAATTCTTATATATATTAAGGATAGATGTAAGTGCAGGTGTCCCAGCATTCAAACCATCATGCCTTTAAGATAGATAAATCCCTATATCCCTGTGGCAGGGGTGAAAAATTCCAAACTTTCCCATTTTGCTTACAAGTCTTACTCCACTCTGATTTAAGATCGTATTAGAATAGTGGTTGTTAAATGCCAGTTTGGTGAAACTTCACTGTAGCTGTTCTGAACTATGACTCAAATGATTTCTTTTAAGAACACCCAGATGGAAGGTTGCATAATGTAGTGCCTTCCTGATTTCACTGTCCTTTTAGGCTCCCCATTTCTGCTCAGGGGTAAGGCTACTTCGCACAGGTATTTCCTCTGGAATTGAACTCTCTGCCTGGCCTCAGTGCACTGCTTGGAAGTGAAGGAGTTTTGGGTTCTTTAGCTGTGCTTGAAGAGACAAGCCACCAAACCTTCTGTGGATAACACTGATCTCTTTGTTTTCTAAAGCTGTCCTTACAAATTCTAAAATTGTCCTTACAAAGGTCAGGGGTCCCGAGACCACTCTCAGGTTTGATCATTCAAAAGAAGGACTGACAGAAATCATTCAAAGCTATAACACTTACAGCTATGGTTCATCACCTCAAAAGGATGCGGATTAAATTCAGCCAAGGGAAGAGACGTGGAGGACACAGATATGTGGGGCACAGATGCGTGGCTTCCAAGTGAGAAGCTCCCAGTTGTCTCTTCCCAGTTGAGTCACAGACGCACCAGTATTTTTGGCAATGATGTATGACAATATGCAGGTTGCGTTGCCAACCAGGAGAGCTCACTTGAGCCATGGCGGCCAGAGTTCTTCTCGGGACTTGGTCACATAGACATGGTGGACTGCCTTCACAGCTGACCTTTGGTCTCTAACCCTTCCAGACAGCAAGCTGCTACCACATGGCCCAAAGCTCCCACCCTAAGTCACACCTTTAATTCTTCCTTTTGACCCAAGGCCACCAGGGGAAACAAGGACACTTTTCTCAGGTAGGACATTCTAAGGATTCTGAAAGATCACCATCCAGGAACCATGCACAAAGCAAGACTTCTCTTTGTGTTGGAGCAGTTTTCCTGTGAGCGCAGCCGTTAGGGATAGTCCTCCCCGGCAGCCCGGCCAGCTTTAACCAATCCCTTAGTGCTGCAATAGCAATGGCGCGAATCACCCCCCAAAACCCGGAGGCCTAACCCTATAAAACAAAGCGCCCGACCCCAGTAAGTGCTCAGTCTTTTTGGGAATGATCTGGCTGAGCCCGCCGGCAAAATAAAGCTGTGTTCTCCCTGATCTCTGCGTGCCACTTGAATTTCTCCGTCTCCACCGTTTTTCCGCAACATTTGGATAAGTTAATTCTTTATTATAAAGTCCTGCTCCAATATTTCAGATGCTTGTTACAACAACAAGTTATAACAATTTTTCTTAACGTAATCTTGATAAAAGACAGGGAAACAGAACGTGTAGTGATAGTCCTTTCTCTTCCAAGCATCTACATAGATAGGACATTCCTGAAAAGATTGCCTGTTATACCACACAGTAAACCAGTTGCTTTTGTTCTCTGATAGGAAGAATAATCATATAGGCAGTGCAATTAGCTTATTCAAAGGGTAGAGGGAGGCAGAAGTGTGAGGAAGGGAAAGCAAGCCAGGACAGTGACAGCGAAATGTACAGGGTGACAGTGGCCTTCACTTTGCCAGGGGTCAGATCATAAAAGGACATAGGAAGCTAAGAAGCTTAAGGTACATTCACAGTACAACGTGACTCCTTTGGAGGGTTTTGAGAAGGGATGTGATCTGATTTGCTGATGAAAACAACATTCACTGCTATGTGCTACTTTAAAATCCTACTTTTCTAGGCTAGTGGGACTGTTACCAGGAAAGGCAGTTTCCCTCCATTCTTGTCTTCTTGAAGGAAAGAATTCAGTCAAGAGACAGAGTCAGGTAGGCAAAGCTGCAAAAAAGTTTATTAGAAGGCAAGTGCACTCCCAGACATGGAGCAGGCTGAAGGGAGGGTGGGTAGCAGCCTCTCCTTACACTGGGTGACAGCCTTTATTCTTGTTCATAGGCTATTTCTCCTTGCTCTCCAGCACCTCCCCTTTTTCTAACCGACAAGTCCCCTGTTTGCCTTGTTCAAGCCCACCAATTTTCCCACAATCTATTTGGAAGTTGATTAAGGTGGGGGAAGGGTAAACCACAATGCAGATGTCCTTGCCTGCTGGGCTTCTATGTCTGTGCGCAGGATCTGAGGTCTGGAAACGGGGTGGTCTTCAATGGCAGTTTCCTCAGGGGCTAGTTCCTCCTCCTTCCTGCCTACTCTGTCAGCATCATTCGAGTTTGTGACTGTAACTGGCTCCTTTTTCCCAACCCTTTCTTGCCTTTGTTTCTTATATAGAACTGTCTAATTTTAGTTTGCCGGGATTAAAGGTGGTTATTTATTCTTCTTTATTCTCAAATACAATTTGATCACTCCGTAGTTAACGATTGGCCCGTTAGTATAGCTTTGAGGCTTTCTTTGTTTGGTGCTGCCCAGAAGTTGCCTGGTTGCGTTTGTAACTGGACCAGGGTTTTCCCTCTGGTGCAGGTTTGCCTTCATTAGTAATTGTTAGCTGATAGCTCCTGAGGGGGAAGCTTCTTTCTTATGCAGTCTACAGTCTGTTGTCCCCTGAGTGGCCTATTCCAGTCCTATTGTATGCCAAGCAATTCATTTCCTTTTTCCTTCCAGGATTCACTCTTGTAATGTGCCAAACCAAGTCCCAAACAGATGTCTCTCTTTTTCAGATGCCAGACGAAGTATTTTGGGCTGATCAGTTTTTAGTGGCCCATAGGGGCTCAAAGATTTTTTATCTTATTTATTTTTAAATCTTCTACACATAAATTTGTTTTGTGAGAGAATCCAGATTAGTAATCAAGAGACTAATGCTACTCCAAAAACAAACCAGCCATAAAAAACTTGGGTTTAAAAGCCACTAGTGAGATTCTGAGAAGTTAGCGCTTTCCCTCCGTGAGCTGACTCCAGCACTCTTTAAGAGCCAATGTCTCCAGGGGATTCTGCTGGTAATTTTGCAAAAAAACAGAAAAATATGATTGCCATTTCTGAAGAGTTGACAAAGTAAAGGATAGAGTGATCCTCACACTTGCACAGTACCCAGTCACTGAATCAACAGGAACCTGTTCTTAAATAAATAAATGTATGCCATTGCTATCCACATACAAAGACTTGGAAAGAAACCTTCATTGGTGATTCTTTATTTTCTTAGAGGTTGTGATTGTAGGTAAAGGCATTTAATTCCTTGAGATTTAAACAGCCCACCAGATATGTACTGGTGTATTAGTTTCCTATGTTCGTTTTAGCAAACTACCACAAACTTTTTGGGAATAAAACCACACGCATTTATTCTCTTAAAATTGTCGAGTCAGAAGTCCAACATCAGTTTTACTGGGCTGAAATCAAGGTGCTAGCAGGACCCAGCTTCTTCAAGAGGGTTTAAGGAAGAATCCACTTTTGTTCCTTTCTCAGTTTCTAGAGCTGCATTCCCTGCATAAATTGGCTCCTGGCCCCTTCCCCCATCTTCAGTGCCAGCCCAGCAGTTTAGGTACTTCCATCCCTTTGGTAGTCAAAGCTCTCTCTGTTTCCCTTTTATGAGGACATCTGTAAATACATTTAGGGCCAATCTGGATAGTCCCAAACAATCCCCCCATCCCCAAATCCTTAGGTTAATCACATCTGTAAAGTCCCTTTTGCCATATTAGGTAACATATTCACAGGCTCCAAGATTAAGACCTGGGTATCTTTTAGAACCATTATTCCGTTCACCACAGTTTGTAAATTGTCCAGAGTCCTCACCTTAACTGCATCACAGGATATGTGGCATTTAATTAAGAGAAAGTGTGGAGGATTTTATAGATTTTAAATGCATATACCAATGAATGCTCCTTTGTTCATTCATTCATGTATTTATTCATTTCAATCCTAGTTAGTGTTATAACCCCTGCAGTTATCTTGGAAATAAATAACGGAGAGATCATTTTAATTTAACCGTGATTTACAATAAGATTATTAAGCAGTTTAATTATTTCCTGTGGTTAACTGCCCTTTTTACTTACAGTGGGCGTCTCTTGAACCTTACTGAATCTTGCCATCTAAAAGTTCGGATGTCCCTTTGCTTCATTCATAAAATAAATTCAACCCTTTGAGGAGAAGCCGCTTCTGAGTTTATCAATACGTGCAGAAACAGTGGTTCTTACATCTATTAGGATTCTTTCTATTACAAGTGTCAGAACACACCGTTTGTACTAGTTTGAACAAAACACAATAGGGATGTATCTGCTCAGACAATTGAAAAGTCCAATGTCAGACTGATTTATCAGTGGGGGTCAAACTGGAAACCGATTGAACATTCAAATTGGGTTATTTAAGAAATAGTTGTTCAAGGGAATATGTAGAAAGTTGTACACAGGGTAGCCGAAACCACAAGAGGTCGATGGCAGAGTAGCCCAGGGAATGTAAGCAGAGAGTTGTTACTAGGCTTGGGCCTGGGAGAGAGAGGTACAGGGTAGTTATAGAGTGTGGACACAGATCCATGTGGGTGGAGAGAGTCATCTCATGTGAGCTGAGATTTTACTCAAGTGACCAGCAAACCAGTTGCAGCACCTCTGGATTATTAAATGGCCCTACTTTATTTTCTTCTATCTCTCTCCCATCTCCTGCTCGCAGTTGGTGGAACTGACCTGTAGCCAGAAGAAGGGGAACTCCTTGACATAGTCCTACTGATCCTGCCCCCCAGTCCATACACTGAACAAGATAGAAAGAAGTGGAAGGGCGGATGGAAGGTTTAGGCGCACTGTCTGAAGACACAGCTGATTTTAGGATCTCAGGCCAAGCTCTTCTTCCTTCCTCCCCTCGTCTTCAATCTCTCAGCTCGGCCTCCTTCTTCTAATGTCTGCTCAGTCCCAGACGGACTCTCCCCTCATCCTACCAACATGGTTGTGTTGACATAAGAAACATCCAAACCTGTAGAGAACTTTAATGAGGTTATTTGAGCTAAAATAATGATAATTGCCAGGGAGCAAAATCTCAAGGGATTAAGAAAATGCTCTGGAGAATGGCAATTTTCCAGCTTATTCTATACATTAGAATCAAAAGGATACAAGTAGGGTTACATGAAATCCATTGGTGGTAGATTAAGGGAGTGGGAGAAAACAAAGTGGGGGAACCTCTGGGATTGGATAAAAAAGTAAAATAGAGAAACACATACTTCTTTTACATTGGTGGGTACAGGACAGTTAGTAACATTTTACAGCACATAGAGATAGTATTTGGTAAACAAGGTAACAATGAGGGGGTCTGTGATCTGCAGTGGATTGTGCCCTGAGGGATCCTGAATAAAAAACCAAAAAAAAAAAAAAAACGGGATTTCTCTGACATTCCAAGGGTATATTGTTATCTTAGATGCAAAAAGACAATAGACAGGCTGATTTAAGGTAAAGATTGACCTTTGTCAAGGAAGCTACAGGCCTAGGATGTGACTACCCCCTATGAACTGCTTTTAGTTAGCAATTTTTATGTTCACACCATCCTATGTGGTTACTTTTGGTCTCTGAGTTTGTAGGGCCCACCCTGCTGGCCTCCCCTGAGCTTGTCAGGTTTAGTATGTGGCCCCCTCTTCACCCACAGTTGCAGCAGGTCTCAGCTCATAACTTCAAATGCACAGAAAATACTCTCTCTCTCTCTCTCTCTCTCTCTCTCTCTCTCTCTCTCTCCCCCCCCCCCCACCCCAAGTCGTTTGGACAAAATCTGCAATATTCCTATAGGTGTCATGGGTCTACCTGCCTATCTTTCAATCAGTCCTGTGGATCAGGAACTGCAAGACTTTCATTGGCCCTGGCAGACTCTTTATAGCCTCCGAACAGGGGTAGAATCCGCTACATGGAACTGTGACATGAGAGAGAAAAGAAGGGTACACAAATGATGATCCCACATTTATAGATGACATGTAAATGGATGCTGGATGTCAGTGTTTTATTTTTTTCCAGTGATTAGAAACAGTTTTGTCTGAAACTGCTTATTAAAGGATTAACATTTCAATTTTGTTATGACCAAGATAAGGTATTTTTAGACACACACTAAAGGCGTCTCTCAATTTTTTTCTCTTCTCACATGTGCCATAAAAGTGATTTTGCTATCATATTATAATCCATTTTCTATTATTGCTTACACTTTTAAAATGAATATTTAATTCTTAAAATACACATGTTTATGTACAGTTTTACGTTTTATATAACAGTGTTTACACGTACTCTTCAAGACGTGCTTATGATGTAGGTGGTTTATTTACACTTTACACATTTGGAAATGCTACCTAAAAAGAAATTAAGTGACTTACTAACAGCTTTTAGGAACTTAACCAGGGATTTAAACTAAGGCTTTTCTGATTCTAGACAAATACGTATGTGGAAACAATTCAAGATAGGTTCTTGTGTGTGTGTGTGTGTGTGTGTGTGTGTGTGTAGCTGACTAGCAAAAACTAGTGACTGGAACATTTTATGATTTCATAAGGACTAACATTAATGTTTTCAAAATGTCCTCCCTACTGACCCATTACTACATATGAAATTTCCAAAGCATTCTTCAGTAGGAATTTCTTTGAGGATGTTCTAAGGATGTGTACATAAAGTAAAAAAAGTGTTAATTAGGAAAGAGTAATATTTTCCAGTCACTACATTTTTATTGACCAATTTTTTGAACTAACTAAATATTTCCTAATAAAAAATGAAATCCTGAGGGAATTTGTTATAGGCATAGACTTAGTATGAAAAAAGGATGCAAGGGAAAGTGAGAGCCAAGACATTTCCTGTTTAAAAGAGTAAATCCAGTTATACTAATAGCAAAGCTGAACTTTTGAACTTAACAGCTATGATAGATTATACCAGCCCTGTGTACATATGCAACTGTATTATGAAATCAAATTCTTTATTAATACCCAGCTTTATCAGATGCTTTAAGAAAAGATATTTGAAACTTTAATGCAGCTTCCTGTAACTCAGCCTGTGTAGATCTGCTTCAAAATGCCCATGCCTTTGAGTAATTCCACTTCTGAGAATCTATTTTAAAAAACTCAACTTCATCTTAAATAGGGAATTTTATATATATAGATTACGCGCATGCACACACACACACACACACACACACACACACACACGGGGCCAAAAAATGTACCATGTTTCCCCAAAAATAAGACCTAGCTGGACAATCATATCCAATGTCTCTTTTGGAGCAAAAATTAATATAAGACCCCGTCTTATAAAATGTAGTATAATATAAGACCAGGTCTTACATTAATTTTTGCTCCAAAAGACTCATTAGAGCCGATTGCCCAGCTAGGTTTTATTTTTGGGGAAACACATTTTAAGAAGGAAAACTCTATTAAAATGGTAATAATATATATCATAGCAAAAGATGAGTACAAGTCACGTTTGACGTCTGCAATTACAAGAGGTGCCCAAAGTGGTTACCATCAGTGTCCAGACACTTCTGATTATGGCAAACTACCTGCTGGAGCAACGTTGACCAAAGTGTCTACTTGTATACATTTGTATACATTTTTTGGCACCCCCAGCATATATATGTATATGTACACATATATATGTATGTATATATGTATATATATATGGAATTTTATATATATATATATATATATATATATATATATATATATATAATATTATTTATATGTATACAGTGTGATTATTATTCATCATGCTTTTATAATAGGAAAAATTGAAAATAAATGTTTGAAATAGAGGACTGGTTAATATATTACATTCCAACAGTTTGTTGACAGTATTTTTACTGATCATGTAAAGCAGGGAATATGCTTCAATTTAAATTAAATGAGGAAAGCATAATAAAAGTTACATTACAGTCCTATTCTGACTATATAAAATATATGTTTACCAGAAAATGTCTAAGAGGACATAACATACAACATTAGCAGTGGCTGTATTGGTGTCCTGAAGCTATGGATGTTTTTCCCTTCCTGTCTTCTTTTTCAGAATTGTCTGAATGTGCTTAAACACTTTTATGAAGAGAGCAATAGCTATAATACACTGGAAAAATATCCTTCTTTGACCTTGTATATTCATGTAATCTTCTGTGGCGTACTACAGAATAAAAGAATTCCCATGTCCCCTCCAGCTTCATGTCCATTGTCTAGAAATGATTTCAGATTGTGGTTGGTTTGTATAAATGATACATGGGCCAGGCTGTTTTAAGATTGACTATAGACCATTATGTGATATCATCCCAGGACTTCGTCAGGAATTGATGATACCCATTTACAATAATTCACAGTAGATTGCATGCCCTGTTACAGTGTGCTTCTTAGTAAAAAGTGTTAGTTAACAAAGGATTCTGTAATGATGGTCCCTGGAATTGGCATGTACACTTACTGGCTTCTAAAGCAGGAAAAACGTAGTCAAGGATAAGCAATATGTCCGATGGTTGTCACCATCTCCATCACCACAGATTCGTGGCTGAACCCTCAAGCATGATGGTAGGGTAGGTGAAGTAGAAGTAAACTCAGTGGTCATGTCAGCTTCACTTCATTAATAATGGGCAATAGATCAGCCAGTGTACATGCATGTCTGGCCATTGTCTGTAGCTCATGTATTTTGAGTCGTAGAAAGATAAATATTCTCCAAATGCCTGAGAGGAATATAAAGTGAGCAAAGTAGGAAAGTCCGTTCTGAAGTATTAGTTAAGTAATTCTTATGTATTTTTAATAGATTGAGGCTGGAGCTTCTATAGCTGAGCGTACTAGAATGCAGTTTATCCATGGGTTATTCTAAACAAATCTCTGGGCACATTTTCTCCTCAGCTTAGGTTCTTAGTGGATTCATACAGCCAGCTCGTTGGATTCTACTTTGTAGTTAATAATAATAATAATAAATTTGTGTTGTAGTTTTGTTGTTTTTGCCTATGTCCTAGTTTGTTTTTTCATTTCCTTCCTTCCTTCCTTCCTTCCTTCCTTCCTTCCTTCCTTCCTTCCTTCCTTCCTTCCTTCCTTCCTTCCTTTTTTTCTTTCTTTCAATTTTTTCCCTGACTGATAGCAAAGTATACATGGAGATGGAGAAATGGAAAAGGTATGAAGGGGCAAGGGCAAAAAGAGAGTTGGAATGTTACTCTGTGTAAGATGAAATGCACTTTTTCAAGTGTATTGATTCTGCTGTCTCTATTTTATATGCATTTTAGTCTAACCTACAAATCAATAGCTGAAAAAAAATGGATGTAGTTGTTTCATAAATTTACATATGCATGTGTGTGTGTGTATCTTGTATATACTGTCCCCATATTGTTTATTTTTAATAAAGTCCTCAAAAAGATTTCCCATTCATTTGCTTTACATATATTTATTTTAAAAATTGGAGAATTTTCAAAACTCTAAATATTAGAATGACTCCTAGAGATCATATGGATGAGCCTTATATGAATTATAGGTATACCTCCCATGTTATTCTTAGGAGGTGCTGATTAAGCATTTGTCTCATATTCCAAGCAACAGGAAACTCACTATTAAATAGTGGGCTAGTCCATTCTGGAATATTCTACTGAAGAGATAATAATTATTTCTTACTTATATGGGTTACAGTTTTAGTCTATAAAATTCCATTAAATAGTAACTTATTTTATTTTATTTTTTTAAATAATGCCCTGTTAAACACCATGACAGTGATTTTGCCTGTCTAAATACTATTTCTTATGTTAAAAAGTCTTCTCACACCATCTCCAACACGTGACATGGATTTCTGGCTCCTCACTACTGTTTTATTAATGGATTCTGTGGCTGGTCAGTTTATTCCTTAAAATACTGTGAGTGGATATGAAAACAGTTTTCCAGAAGTGATTTCTTAGAAAGAAGTGATTATTTGATTATTTTTTGTGAGTCTGATACCTCTGACTATAGCCAAATTGTGTGCACTTCTTTTCTCCTTCTCCTTCTCCTTCTCCTCCTCCTCCTCCTCCTCCTCCTCCTCCTCCTCCTCCTCCTCCTCCTCCTCCTTCTTTTGTAACTAGACCATGCCCTTATAATCTCTAACTCATAGAGATTGAGATTAATCAGATTTTTTTTTTAACAAAATTTACTGGTAGGGCAGATGTATCAGTTTGAAATTCCATTCAGCCTCTATGAAGGAGGTCTGAAAATAACAGTGGCTGAAACACAAAATAAATTTATTTTTCTCCGGTCATAGAAGACTGGAATTTGGCAGCCCTGGGTGAGTATGTCCTGGAGAACATATGATGTTATCAGGGATGTAGGCTCCTTGAAGCTTTGTGTTCTGCAACCTCTAATGCAGGTTTTCCATTCTGTCGTCACAACATAGCTTCTTGACTTTAGATGTTATGACCATTTACTCTATGCTTTATCTAAATTATCTGATCCACTTTCCTTTAGATAGAATCATTTTTATTTTGTCTTGTATATTTATACTATTTGATTATATACACAGATGTATTTAAACTATAAAAACTGGCTTTCAAGGATTAAAATCATTGGATTATTGTTAGTGGTATTCTGCTTTTTTATCCATTTATGTTTTAATGAGCTATCCTCTCGGTGCAAGGTATATCAAAGGAAAGCCAGCCTTCTCTTTATAAAGTAATAGTAGCATGAATTGAGACATCTACATTTTTTCTATTAAAATAAATTAAAATAATGAAACTGATGTGACAATACTCAAAACTACAGTTCAGAGATGGTGACTCTCTGTCATATGTCTACGTAACATGGTAAATGAAAACTCCTGTTTCTCCAAAGCATTTGCTTTTGTTTGGGGGAATGTTCTTTATAGTGGAAATATACTCACTATTTTTTTTATTTGATTAAGAAAATGATTTTTGTGGGGGTAATGATATCTGTTATGTTTGTTTTCTCTTTAGCCAGTAATCAAAACTAAGTATAATTTGGTGCTCTATTTTGCTTCATTCTTGAAAGCCTTGTTTCTGACCTTGCCTACACTCACTAGCTTGGAAATATTTGTGAGCAGACATATGTTCTTGACATGTTTAACTTAATAGCTATTTCTGTCCTCTGCTGATATTGGATCGATATTGGAAAGTTGGTTAATCAACTTTCAAGTTCAACAGCAAACTGAAGTAGGCTTTTATTCTTATCTAGCTAAATTGCTCATCTGCATGCTTTGCCAAAGTCTCAGGCAGACTGAAGCCAACAACAAGAAGGAAACATAATTTCACAGTCTTACGAGCTGAGGCAGAAGAGATGGAGATAGCATCATATTATGCATAAGCCCTTTTGCCCTACTGCCTTATGCCACATATTGCAGGGCAGGGTGCAATTAAAAGTGAAATAGATAGTAAGTTTTATGTACTTTGTATGAAGCATATGTACTGCGTGGCAACCCTATGAGAGAGGGTCTGTTAGCTCTGATTCAGCTCAGAGAGTTCAAGTAATTTAACTGCATTTACACATATATGGGAGAATATGCACAATAAAATCTGCATCTATGTGAAACATACAGGAGGAAAGATGAAATGACTATACATATAGATAATCAGTGTTAGTACATTTTGGAGCCTCCAATGACTAGTGGCTAAAGGCATTACAGTATGCCCGTCTATTATAATTGTTGAGTTATAGGGTAACTCAGAATAAGAAACCCCCCAATACTATATTTTACGGGGCTTCTGTATCCCTTAAGAAAATATCCCTTAAAAAAATAATTCCATTAAATTAAACAAAGAATTCCATAGTCAAATTCAAGGAAATACTACATATTATATCTGTTCTTAATGTCAGGATGTATGTCTTTTAGTATGACCGTTTGAGGATCAAAAAGAGATCTAGATGGAATGTTCTAGATTATATTGACCTCATGTTGCCAAGTTGGACAATATGAGAGCTAAAGTATGAATATCACCAACTTAGCTCTCTATAAAGTACATTCTGAATCATGTGTACCTTAGAAAGAGAAAGTCATTTTCTCTTATTGTGATATCTACTAATTTTCTCCCAGTGTTTATCATTTCCGTCATGCATTTTATATTGCATGATGAATATAGGGGAGGCATTATTTGAAATGTTTGTTCTTAGAGATTCCTTTATAGCTTTTCCTCATGAGATCCTGAAATGTGATTTACTCTGTGCTCATTGATGCTGAGTGTCTTATTTACCTACACAGTATTGCATGAAGGTTATGGTTTGGATCTTCCCTTGAGTTCAGGATCCAAAAATCAGGCAGATAGCCAAATTATTTGCATCCTATTTCTTTAATAGTGAATATGCAATAAACACTGTAAAACAATAAGTAATTTCAGATTATTATGAGAAATGGGTGAGTTAAATATCTGAGGAAATGTAGCATGGAGGAAACTGACACATCTGCAACTCATACTAGACACATGAGGTGCCCAATATACTTTCCCAGTTATAATTAAAGTTGTCTTTACACTATCGATTGGAAATTTAAAATGCACATTGGCACATTTAAGGGATTTAATTTTTGAATAAAGATACCTATATAATATTGTATAATGTAGAATGCTCTATACTTATTTGACCCAAAGCACTTTATCTTAAAAAACATAATCAGTATTGCATGGGATAGTACTCATTTCATCGAATGTGATTTGAATAACATTGACATAGAGTATATAAATATATAAATCACAGTGTTGATGCCAGAGTATGCTTGCCCACTTAAAGATGTCCTATTGGGTTCAAATTTGCCTATGTGAGAAAAAGGAGAGATTATTTGTTTTATGCTATAAGTATTTAGCTCATCAGATGACAGAGGTAAGAGTAACCCTTAATAAACTAAAGATGTTTTGTCAGGCAAGAGCTAGAGGGCGGTAGTTTGATAAAGAAAGAGTGAAAATTCACCTGTCTTCTTTGGACAACCACTCAGGCAGTTATATCCTTTAGCACTTACTTGGAGCTTTCATCTTAGTTTTCTCATCAGGATCATAAAGTTCAATCTGTATGTGAGAAATGCATCTCAAAGGAGAGGAAAAAAAGGTCATTATGCTCTGGAAAATACAGGAGATAAAGTCTTCAGTTGTTGAACTCTGCAAGTATATATATATATTGCTTTCAAAATACTGCCATATAACCATTTTCTTAAATTTATGATTTATGAGTTCCCAGTCCACACATATGCACACAATTATTCTAATTGAAAAAATTTTAAGTGATTACCATGAAATGACCTTCCTGCTTCCATGCTGCTTAAAGCCATGACTTCTTGTATAAACGGGGTAATGACCACTTATTTCCTTAAGTTGTTTTTTTTTTTTCCAAGATAGTCCCAAAGAAGGGGCACATGAGTGTTTTAGTATGTAATGAACAAATTAACCTTAATTTTTGGTCTTACCGCTCTACAGTTTATAAAATTTGTGTAAAAGCATTTCCTGCTTCTCCTGTCTCCCTAAAATGTCATGTAATAAACCACCCAAAACAGCCCCATGTTCTTCATTTAATTTGCATGTAAACAATGAAACATTTCTGTATTTTGTAGTGTGTGTGTGTGTGTTCGTAAGAAAATAAGTATTGAATAAAGCAGAATTTCTACACAAGGCGTAAGTGGTCTGGTTTGATGTGCATTATAAATAAATTTCTGGCCTAATGAGATGCCTTGTAAGGTAGTTTTCTTGGTATGTATTGATATTAAGCTTGAGTTTTAAGATGTTCAATTTTTTTTTCTAACTTGTTTACAGAAAAAAATCAGGGTGAGGCAGAATGGGATATGAAATTGACAGGTGTCATAAATTGAAACCTAATGGTAATCATCAAGTTTTTGAAAATTAAAATGTCAAGAAATGAAAGTTAACGTGTAATATATTCTCTGCCTCTGAAGCAGGTGAGGCTCTGTTTATAGTCTAAGTCTGCTGTTCAAGCTGAGCATAAATAGGTTACATATGTTATTTTACATCCGTTCGATTAATGACCCTGTTTTATATTCACTCAAAACTGCTATAGAGGTGCATATTGTGCCAGGATGCCTTAACAAAATATTAGCCTTTTTAAGCTCAACAGAGATACAAAAATCATTTATAAGCTAGTTATCTATAATGATTATCTGTTCTTCCAGTTGACTAAATAACATCCCATTTTGTTTTAAGTTCTTTTGGCTTTGGATATTTTCATCTGTAGGTTAATATCCACTAGATGATAAAGGTCACATTTGTCGTGATAACTATTATATTCCCAGAACCTGTATTTTATTTTTAGCATCTTTGTTCATTCCCCATAATTAGTGCTCAATAAATAATTGTTGAATAAATGTATTTTATTTATTTACATATTTTTGTATCTTTCTTTTATCTGTTGTATACACTCTGCCATCTCTTATGAAAGTTAGAATGTACATGAAATGTTTTAAACTACTTTATTACTCTCCAATACAATGAAAAATGCCAAATTTGGAGAACTAAGTTAAAATGGGAGTGGGAATGAAGATTAATATTTCAATAAACCTACCGGAAACCTTACTTTTGCCTCAGTCTCCTTTCACAAATCAGATAATTCATGATTTGGCTAGAATAAGAAGTTATATTTCCCTGCCTATGCCCTTATACATATAGAAATCTGAATAAATAAAATAATCCATACTGATTATTGTCATGTTATTAATAACATTATTACAATCATAATAGAATGATTTTGATTAAGTTAGGAAAATGTATTTGAAATTGTCTGCCTTAAAATATGGGTTATATTATAAACAAATAATTTACTTTGGAGGTTCCTCGTATGCACCTTAAAGAGAAAGATACTTATTGTTTAGATCAGCTGAAACCGAGAGAAAATTTTTACCAAATATGGATGATAATGTGAATTGATCAGGATGGACTAGGTTATTTTGCTAAAATAAGCGTCCTCAAAATTCCAGAGACTGAAACAACAGAAGCCCATCCCTTGTCTGCATACATGCCACTGTGAATTGCTGTGGGTGTCTGTGCGGTGCAGTTATGCAGCATCTGAGGCTGACAGAGCAGCCACCATGCAGAATGTTGCTGGTCACGCTACCAGAGGGAAATGAGAGATCTGAAGGGTCTGGCATCAACAATTACATGGCCAACATAACTTCTGCTCACAATTAACTAGATGTTATTCAACCTCAAGAAAGCCAGGATGTGATACCTTATCCTGAACCCAGAGGCAGGGAATGGGAAATAGTTTTTATGATTATCACAGTATGTTTGAGATGATCTCCCATAAAACACACACTACCTTGTCTATGCATGGTGTATAATTAAGGAGCACTTTAAAAAGGTTGCTTTTTTGTAGACTAGCTAAAATTGAGGTATTAAGAAGGATTAGCAATTGCTAATGAGGACACGTGGAATGTGAATACAGATGCCATGGAAGGAGGAAATAACTAATGGTCAGACTGTGAGCCTTAACTCAAACCCACAAGGGCTAATGCTCCAGTTTGCATGTGTTGATTTTCACTTTAACTGGTTCTTGTATGGACAACTCCAATGTCCTCCAAAGTGAGCATCTAAATGGAATTAATTATTCAATAATGACTAATGATTCTCCATAATAATAGAGAGGCTTTACCTACCAGAGTGTGAAAAAGAAGACACACGGCTCAACAGTCATGGAGAACTAGACAGTATAAATGTCTAGTGGTGTTCAAGCTGGTTATTCTGCATGAACTAAAGGGGTCTTTCATGGGGAACAAACCCACTGAACGCACAAAAGTATGGAAATGCACAGGTGTTTCACAGAACTGAGCAGGCCAGTCATTTGACTATGTGGTCTTTTTCTGTCACTTCCAGCGTTTTCATTTTCGGCATTGGAGACTTTTCTAATCATATAGAGAAATAGATACAATTTAATGATCTTGGGTTAGAAGAGCATGAGGAAGGTCATCTAATCTTACTTGTTGCTCAGTTTAGACCAAGCCATGTCACCAGGCTGAGGACAGTTTGCGTTATTATAGGAAAGTTCAAGAAAAAGAGTTCTAATAAATTATCTTCATATACCAACACACCATTAATTAGTGCATCCTCAATATAGAAAAACCTTCAGAAAAGAATGTTATTGATGACTCTTAAGGTTTTAGCTGAGTAATATGAAAACTTACATGTCTGATATATATATATATATATATATATATATATATATATATATATATATATATACACACACAGACACACACACATCACACTGGGGGTGCCAAAAAAATGTGTACAAGTGGACACTTTGGTCAACATTGCTCAAGCAGTAGTTCTCCGTAATCAAAAGTGTCCGGATACTGACAGTAACCACTTTGAGCACCTCTTGTATTTGCAGAAGTCAAATGTGACTTGTATTCATTTTTTGTGTATTCATATTTTGAGTATTAAAATTTTAATACAATTTTCCTTTCTTAAAATGCGTATACATTTTTTGGTACCGTGTGTGTGTGTGTGTGTGTGTGTGTGTGTGTGTGTGTGTGTGTGTATACTGTGCTTCCCAAAAATAAGACCTAGCCAGACCATCATTTCTAATGTGTCTTTTGGAGCAAAAATTAATATAAGACCAGGTATAATATTAATTATATTCTATTTTATTATATAAGACCGGGTCTTATATTAATTTTTGCTCCAAAAGACGCATTAGAGTTGATGGTCCTGCCAAGTCTTATTTTCAGGGAAACACTATATATATAATATGACTTGAAATCATCGACATGAGGGGGTCACTTGGTTACTATTAGGGAAAAAAGACTGTTGGAGCAGATGGATAGATCATGCTTCTCTCCCTGTATGGTGTTAGTTATGTCTGTTTAGGCAGTCTGTGTTTTTGTACTTTCAATATTTTGAATGGCTCTAACTTTTTAATGGATTTTTGAAGAACAATATCCTATGGTGTTGAATATTCTTTAGGAGTGCGGAACGCCATATGAAATCACTTGTTACATACTTTATATTAAGTCAGATAAGGTTGAGGTACTTTTATATTATTGCTGTTTTCATGTAAGAACTTATGAATAATGGATCCAGGAGACTTCTATAGTTATATTTCCATGTTATTATCAAGCAGGTCAACCATACTTGTATTGTATTTATAATCAGTTTCTTTCTAGATGTTAGTATGAAACATGGGTATTGATCAAAGATACAAATATGATTCAGACTACAGAAAAAAATTTAATATGTATCTGTAGTGGTAATGTCTAAA
This sequence comes from Rhinolophus sinicus, assembly GCF_057876585.1. Lineage (NCBI taxonomy): Eukaryota > Metazoa > Chordata > Mammalia > Chiroptera > Rhinolophidae > Rhinolophus > Rhinolophus sinicus. Next base: position 71,321,065 of record NC_142516.1, on the reverse strand, counting down.
CGTATATAAATGCATGTCAAATGTATTTCTTTCTTTAAAGAAAGGAAATAAAGATAATATGCTCATCAAACTGGATTGGATAAGGTTGAGGCATTTTGGTTTCACTTATAGTATTCATTTATGAAAAAAAACTTTCTAAAATGAAATTACATAATTGTTTTATATATATTAGAATGTACAGAATTTTAAAATTTGTATAAGTAAACCAATAAGATACGTAATCATTGAAATTATCTCATATGCTTTACATCTTTATATTTTACTCCTTAATTGTTTTTACTTCCTTTATTTACATGTTCTACACAGACTGTATTTACCCTCTCTTGTCCAATTAAATCTCTTCCCTAGCACAATTTTCAATTCCCTCTGGCTAAGTGATTGGGAGCAGGAAAAATAAAAGCAGACTAAATTTCTTCCATGTGATTGGCTATTAGAGACACAAAGTCTTTGCTTTGATTTGCATTTTACTTCTGTTGTTTTTCTTCATTTCTGTCATTTTCTTTCTACATTTACTTTCTCTAGCACATGACTCATGTCTTTAGGTGTGGAAAAGGTAAGCCTTTTCTAGAATATAGTGTTTCTTGTTACTGATTTCCTTCAGTTTATCAAAAGAAATATACTCACATGCTACATGATCTTTATGCATTCATTCCTTAGCATAATTGAAATAACATAGCCATGTTTACTGGCAAATATATATTTATATATTTGCTAAGCATTTATATGTGAGAACTGTTGATACTGTGGTGGGTACCATAAAGATAATCAAAATCAATTTTATGTTGCAAGAGATCACCATTTAATTAAAGAAAAAAGTATTTGTATTATTCATTATAATACTATATAAACATTGGTTGAGGCCACTCAAAATAATGGTATAAAATATTGTAAGTGCAAGGGAGAGGGGTGTTATTTTTCCTTTTAATCAGATTAGCATTACAGAGGAGACCATTCAATTGATGTCCTGGCTGTGTTTAAATTAATATTTAGCTTTGCTCAAGAATGTTTGTGACAAAGAATATTTGTGACTTGCTTCTTCTCGTTTTATCTTAGTCTCTCTTTAATTGTTTCCATATTATTTCATTTCCTTTGTGTTGATTACTGCTTTCACTGAATAATTTGGCACACAGCAGGCTCCCTGTGTTTAAAACAAAATAAAGCAACTATACACATTTATCCCTCCTGAACAGTATATGTTTCATCTTCATGACTCGGTTTCAAATTCAGTTGGACTTGTAAGTCTCTAGCAACTTCCAGTTTCTTGCCAGTGATTGCGATCTCTTCAGGTGATGCAGCTACTCATAACGGGGGGAAAGTTGGCAGGAAATGAGAGTAAATTCACTTTGTGAGACTGAATTCAGCAGATGCCAGTACATTCATGAGCCTTGATATTGGAGGCCACGACATTGACATAATTTGTAGTTATCCTTAATTTTGTTCTGAAATCAAGAGTCAGTGGAGCATGATAGTTTAAATACGCCATTTGTTCTTTGCAAATGTAGGCACTAGGCAATCACACACAACACTCAGTAATCACTCTATCTTATATTTTAAAAAAAAAGAAGTATTACCAGTGTGCTAAGTAGAAATCAGGGAAAACTGATTATCTGCATTATAGAATTACTTTACATTCGTTTCATCTTTGTAATGATAGAAAAGTAACTTGAGACACAACTATGTTGATTTACTTAAGCTAGCATAAGCACTACTTCATAAAATGCTAGATAAACTCTGGGTCTGCTATGATATAAATGATATGTGCAAGCAACATTTGTCTTCATTAAAATAAGTGAACATTCACATGTCTTGCTGTGAAAAGATTATTACATATAATACATCTATCAGACAGAACAGAGTAACAAAATCAGGTATATTGTTTTTGCAAAAACAAAATAAAATCATACATAGATGCATGATTTGAGAAGTAGAATTACCTGGGAAGATGCATATAAACCTAAACATACTCCAATACAAGTTGTTTGTTTGTTATTCCTGCCCCAATTGCTTTTCCAAAGGACTTAAGTTATCTATGTACCATAAAACAGTTGAAGAAGATAACACACAAAATGAGGAGGATAGAAGAAATATTCAAAAATATACACATATAAGTTCTGCAATTCAACAACACGTTTAGTTTGAATTTCTTTGTAGCCAAGACTAAGAAGGAACCTTGACAAATGCAGTTGTTCTTCATGTGATAAGAATAATTCACATGCCAGTTTTTACAGAACAAGCTTAATTTGAAAATAAGTCCTCTTGTGGACCCTGCTACAATAGATTCTGAATATGAACTGATCATTTTCAAATCATTGTTTTCCTTTTAGTTTCTCCATGCTTCAAATACACATATATCATTCTATGAATTTACATTCATAGTAATTTTTTTTTTCTTTTTTCACTTTTCTAAATAAACTTTCTTTAGATGAAGTCTTATATTTTGACTCATTTGATCATATGTGACTTCCTAAATGTTATTATGGGAATAGGAAGAGGGTGGATAGTCAACCAACATGGTATTTCTTTTTTGTTTTCTTCCATACCACTTTTTACTTGAGAGAACAAAGTTGAGGAAGTAATCAGTTTTATAAAATCCGATGTTCTTTTCACAACAGCTCATTTCAATACAATAAAATGAAATTGACTTTCAGGAGAATGTGAAAGAAGTCACCAGATCTCTGCTCCATTTGATCTATAGACTTTCCTTAGCAAACTTAGTTATAGTCCATTCTGTACACAACACACTATACCTTTATATTCTTACAGTTGTTCCACCAGCTTGAGAAGTGTTTTTGTTTGTTTGTGTGTGTGTGTGTGTGTGTGTGTGTGTGTATACTCAACTATGATTGGAAATTCAGTGGTTTTGTAAAATGTTAACATGGGGAGATTAATAAATTGAAAAGCACATTTAAGCCACAACTATACCTAATCTTATTTTGGTGATAAGTACTAGTAAGGAAACCTATTTCCCTCAGCCCTCTTTCAGCTTTTTCCTCTCTTCCTTGATAAATCCATCCTAATTTAGGTGTTCATTTACCTCCTACATGTAGATATCTCCCAAATTACTAAAGTTTATTCCTAGATATCTAAGGCCACTTTAATTGAGAAGTTCAACAGTCACCTGTAATGCAGTTTCTTCCAGAAGTAGTTCCTTTTCTATTAGTCCCTATCAGCCATATCCTCATTTTCCTGACAACCCTGACAGGGACATTGTCACATTTGCTTTTTCATTTTCTGTGCATTCATATACAATTTGTCATTAAATCTGGCAACTTCTAACTTCTGAATGCCCTTCATATTATCATTACCACCAAACTCACTTGGGCTAATACTATCTTATGCTAGTTAAAGGGCCATAGCTCCCTAACTGACCTCTTCTCTGTGTCTCTGCTTTCATATATCCTGTGTACTTCTCCCAGAGTGATCTTATTAAATACTACTTTTATCATCTCTCACCAATATTCAGAAATTCTCCATTTGTTCCCCATTGCTAGCTAAGTAAAACCAGGTTGTCCAGATTTCTCTTCCTCTATTTCTCAGTAGCAATCTGCTACTCCTGTTGTTTTCTTATCACTCATCTGCCCACAGAGGACTCTTTTCTATTCTACTCTAGTTCCTACTCTATTCTACTTTCTATTATCTGAATAGCTTTTGTTGCACTTGCTATGCTCAGCCACACCCAGTCTCAGAGGAACAAATTATATTTCATCTCTTTCTTCAATTTCCCCTTGACCATATCATTTAATGTTGATCTTCCACTTTCCTCAATTTGTATGGTTTTTCCTTCAGCGTATGCTGACATTTTATGCTCATTATCATTAGAGATCTGATTACCGTAACCTACAAATAACAGAAAATCAAGAGCTCCATAGAACTAGCAATTCCACCAGAGATGGAAATCGTGAAAAATGATGTCTGCTGGTTCTGATCATGGTAAAATAGCTACTTATCAAGTTTTTCAGCTATAGCACATGCTACGTCAGCACATACAGAATTTGATTTCCATGAGGGTTAGGCTTGTCTGTATCAGTTCCCAAAGGTGGGTTAGATGAAAATAAACACACATTATAACTTTTTCTACTGGTGAGGACTACACATTTTTCATGAATCAGAAAATCAAAGAATTTTGATTTCAGAGAGGACCTTATATTGTTTTGACTTTTGTGTATCTCTTATTTCCCAAAGGGAAAATTTCTTTAGATAGAGAACCTATTTTATAGTTTTTTGGGGGTGTTCTTGCATTCTTTCAATTTTATGATGTTCAGTTTATAGCAATATAATATTAATAGAATCACCATCACTAAAAGTTACAGGATTTCACTGTAAATTTCTTTTGAAATTTTCTGGTATTTGCCACATAATGTTGGTGACTTTTGTATATGGATTGTACTGATTATGTGCTCTCTCTGCATTTCTCATTATTAGACAATCTAGAAGGTAATGCACATTTGTTGCAAACTTAATGTCTTCCTAACTAAACCCATTTCAATTTGTACTCATTGCCACTTCAGCCAATACTGAGAAAAGCTTAGAAGTGAGGATTTTTTCCATATCTACATTAATAAAATATTTCAGTAAGGTGATTTAAACTTGTAATTTGCATATTATTTTTGCAGTATTTTAGTGTAATACTCCGTGTATCATTGGGCATTTAACTGGCCTTGAGTGTTTAGTATAGTGTTTCAGGAAGTCAAAAATTAAAAAAAAAAAAAAAAAATACACACACACACACACACACACACACACACAATATTAAGGTCTGACAATTAAGTTCGCGAACTTGTTGCACTGATGATGCTAACCTTTTTTGATATCAGAGATATTATTCACTATGACTTTGTACCAATTAGACAGTTAACCAAGTTTACTATTTGGAAGTGCAGAAAAGGCTGCATGAAAAACTTAGATGACCTGAACTTTTCACCAACAGTTCATGGCTCTTGCATCACAGCAATGCACCAGCTCACACGGCACTGTCTGTGAGGGAGATTTGAGCCAGTAAACAAATAACTGTATTGGAACACCCTCCCTACTCACCTGATCTGGCCCCCAATGACTTCTTTCTTTACTTGAAGATAAAGGAAATATTGAAAAGAAGACATTTTGATGACATTCAGGATATCAAGGTAATAACGATGACAGCCCTGATGGCCGTTCCAGAAAAAAAGTTCCAAAATTGCTCTGAAGGGTGGACTAGGCACTGGCATCAGTGCATAGCTTCCCAAGGGGAGTACTTCGAAGGTGACCATAGTGATATTCAGCAATGAGGTATGTAGCACTTTTTCTAGGATGAGTCCGCAAACTTAATTGTCCGACCTCGTGTGTGTGTGTGTGTGTGTGTGTGTGTGTGTGTGTGTGTACATAGATATATGTTTAATTTTTTTGACATATTTAAAGGAAAAAGGAGTCCATTAATTATGATTTAGTTAAATTCCCCTTGTAAACCTGTAGATAGAAAAAATAAAGTCTAGTTGAAGGGTAACCTCAAATAGACCATGAAGCTCTATATGGGGTAGATAGTGCTGTGACATTTTATAGATTTTCTCATTCTTTAACATTTCATGAACTGTCAAATTTAAATTCTGAGTGTCAGTGCATTAGTGAGTAAAACACCTCACCCTATCTTCATTGTTTTTGTTTGTTTGTTTGTTTGTTTGTTTGTTTTTTGGACTTGTTCATGTTATTGACTATCTTACCTGGAAAGCACATTATGTTCCCAATTATTTTGGATAACCGCTCCAGGAAGTTTTACAAACTCTTTTTTTCTACCTACTGATTTGGTCTATTGTCTTATCAAAGAAGTTTTATGAATTATATAATAATTTATCAAAGTAGTTTTTCAATCATTACAAGGTAATTCTGTTCCTGTGAAAGGTAATTTTAAAAGTCAGACAACTTTACTGCAGTGCAAAGTCATATAAAACTCTTAGAAATGTACGTTTCAAAGGGTTCTTAGAGGTATTTTGTTTTACTCTCCCAGCTATGGAAACTAGCATTCCTTTGCTGTAACTGGCGGTCACTTTGCTCTTCTGAATATTTCTAATGATGAGGAACTAATTTCTTAGGACTACAATGCTTTCTAACATTGCACCTATTAGAAAAGTTCCTTTCTTTTTTTAAACAAAACCTAAATCTAATTCCAAAATCCTTTATGGGAAACATTAAAACATATATATGTAAGAACCATGGGAGAAAGTATAGAAAAATGCCATGAGTGGGAAATACTAATTAAATAGTGAAAATTTTGAGTATTTATTATTTGCTGGTATGATTCTACAAGTTTTATGCATATTGTCTAATTAATCCTCATAACCCCTGTGATGTAGAGACATTTTTATATCTACTTTACAGAAGAGGAAAGTAGGTATAGAAGGTTGTTATAGCCTTAGCAAGTGCTAGAGCCTGAATATAAAGCCAGGTACCCTAGCTCCTGAACACACACTCTTAATCAGCTCTTAAAGGGGTAAAATGCATTATAGATAGCAGAGTAGGGAAAAAGTGAGAGCTGAGAATTGGAAGGAGCCTTACATTGCCTCAGTCTAAAAATGGGGCACGTCACTCCTCCCAACTTTTGTTGACCAGAACACATCATATCCCAGCAAGGGGGCTAGAAAGCATAGATTTTTGTGTACAGAATTGGAAGGAAAAATATCATACACAAAATTTGGTGTATGCCTAGTATTGTCTCTGTCATAACCTCTGTGGAGGATTCCTCAAACACCCGAACCCACCTTTGTGTCTGCTCTCTCCAGTCTCCTTTAGCCTCTATGCTCCAATCTGGACTGTGTCCAGTTATTATTGAATATGCATTTCATTTCATGCTGAATGTGAACAAGTATTTGTGACTGTTTCGTATGTAGCTATTGACTAAGCTATGTAGTAACATGTTAATGTTTGAGCTAGAAAGATGGACTCAACAAATTACCCTTTCCTATGTCTTCCTCTTTCCCAGGGAAACATTTATTTTGGGGTCTCCTCACCACCCACAATTACTTTCAAATATTAATTGGATTGTAAATTGCTAATAATTCAAAAGACGTGTCAAAGACATTTACATGAGTGATATGAAGTTTTCAGGGACTTCTCACTTATGGCCATCTTTGCATTCTGAAATCCTTTTACATGCTCCCTTGGTATGTCACAGAAAAGAGAAGATTTGTTTCTGAAGATTATATGTACTTATATTTGTAAAGAGGAAGAGACAGGCAAAATAATGGTGTTACTTAAAACGGTAAGTTATTTTACGTAATTATCATGTTAATGAGATATAGGTATCATCATTTTAAATATAAGCAAACTGAGTCTCAGAAAAATTTAGCTGAGATTTACGTGTCCGTTTTTTCTGATTACAACACCAGTGTGGATTTTACTAAACCATGTGGCTTTCTAGCTAAAGGTTATATAGTTCGTTTTTCACCTTGTTCTTATTTTTTCTAGCACTTGAGTACAAAGAGCTAAATGATCACTCTTACACAGAAATTACAATGCAAGCTTCAAGAAACTGGTTACAGAATTGTATGCCAACATTCTCATTATGATATCTCTTACTCATATTCTAGCTGACATCTTGTGCGTAAATAATCACATCTGTCTTGGCTCTGAAATAGTGATACATATGATAAAATTCATAACAGAGTTTGGAAAATATTCACAATAAATACAGTGACAGCAAAACATGAACTAAAATACAGACACACATAGCATAAGGGCACAAATTACCAAGTAAATCAAATTTAATTTCGTCTTTGGAACCAAATGTAAGAAAAAAATATTCTCAATTTTAATGATTTTCTAAGTGGCTAGTATGAATATCAAGAGTTACCTGAAATACTTGCTTCATTTGGCTTTCAGATTACACTTTTCTGCGTTTCTTCTAGTTCTCCACTCGGTATTCTCTTTTCCTTTGTTCCTTAAATATTAGTGCCCTTTAAAATCCATTTCTAGGCTCTCTTTTTTTCCTTCAGTCTGAACAGTTAATGTCATTAACTACTGTACATTCCATTAGCACTTTATGCTGATAATTTCTGAATCTTTATCTCTATTTTAGATTTTTTGTAAAATGGGGATAAGTGGACATACTTAGGCACCTCTATAACATATAAATGTAGATGAATGACAGTCATCTCAAATTCTCCATGCCCAACAACTGAAGTCAATTTTTTTATTCTTAAATCTGTTCAACATTCTTTGTCCCATATCTAAGAAAGTGGCATCAAAATTCACCCCATTATAAAAGTAGAAGATCTAGATGTTACTCTTGATTCTTTCTTCTATGACATCCAAATAATGCTCACTTTCTGTCAGTTCTGACTGCCTAATAATGTCTATCAAATCTGCACTTCTCTTTCAAATCCCATTGCCATTTTGGACCATCAGAATATTGCTCGAATCATTGCAGTTGCCTTATGACTGGTCCTTGCTCTACCACCAACCTATAAATAAATAATTATATAAAATTATGATGAAGAAACACTGATACAGATGTAGTAATAGAAAAGTGGATCAATTCAGCAAAATAGAAGACCAAGGCAGGTACTTATATAGAGAGACACATAGAAATTATAAGGT